>NC_081414.1:545492564-545575064 GCF_030272615.1 Cryptomeria japonica | reverse complement strand
GTGAATCAGTACACACGAAAACTTCACAACATTAATCATATTAAAACACAACTGACTGGTTGTCTTCACCATTGAGCATAACCATGGCTATACCGGTTAAACACAGATACTTCAAGCAACATTCCACAAATCTCAAATCTTGATGACTACTTTACTGATATAATCATGTATGAGTTGTATCTATAATACCACAACCATTTAATACTGCTTGCATAACTAAATTAATCAGAAACACACAACCATCACATGGAAAACTCACAACCCATAACATAGAGATTTTTCACATGGAAACCCAAATGGGAAAAACCACGCTGGGGATGAATACCCACAATCTTGTTTTGAACTCTTTTGAAGTCCGCTTTGTTAGGAGCCTAGTTCGGTTAAAGAATCTACAATAACATTCTGTTAGGAACCGATCCTGTTAACTCGGTTAAGGGATGGCTATAAACCCTGTTAAAGGTTACCTCGCTAGAGGATTTAAAGAACTCAATGAACTTGAGTCACTTGGTTAGAGGATTTGCAACAAGCCTGTTAAAACTACCTGGTCAAGGGATTTTCCTTCTATTGAAATGATTAGAAGTCAACAGGTAAAGCTCTGATATGATAACAACATTACTTGCTAAGACAGATCCTTTTCAGCTCCTCTCCTCTGCAATCACACTCTATAGATTCCACACTCTGGTTTGGCAAGTACCTCAACATGCAGACACAAACACATCATTTTCCAACACAATCAATAACAAACATCATCAACCTTATAGACAACAATTAGATCGGTAGCATAAACCTTAAACCCTAAAAATTTTAGGTTTACAAATACAAGCGGTCCAATGTTGACCATTAAATCCATTGCATAGAATAAAATAATCTAAGACAGATCTCAAGACATTTTGCATCATCCAATCTTCACTGCATCTGGAAAACGGTAACCCATCACGCACTCTTCATACATCGCTCATAACATCGCGCATTCCCGAGATAGGCATTCAATGCATTCAATCTTCATCGCAAGATCCTCAAGGAAATTCTTCACGTGCACACAACTGACGTAGCATCCTGATCTTTATCCTTATTGTTCACAAAACACCATCGGTTGCACCGCACATGCCATACTAGTAACCCTAGAGCTGAGCAGAGACTACCAACCAGTAGTCACACTTAGTGAACCCTGACACCGGTCCACTCCATCCCGGTTGACCATAACCACTTCCAATCATCATATTGGTGCATACTGGTTCCTGCTTGAGCACACATTGACATTAATGACAACATACATTGTCACCGCTTCATCAGATGCCAATAATCTCCCCCTTTGGCATTGATGGCAATACTTTGTGTATCATTGCTCAGTATATGCACCATGCTCAATAACATATACTGGTTGACATATTCCGGTTCAAAGATCACAACCACCACCATCTGGATTGGTCAGTGTGCACTCTGCCATATGTCTTCATCATCAGATATCTTCTCTCCAAATAATATATCTTCTCCCCCATACATCATCAGATATCTTCTCCCCCTTTGACAATAATGCCAAAGTGGAGGCACAAGCTTCCAATCTCCACTATGTTGCTCCCCCTATGGAGTAGCATCCTTCAACACATCAATCCTGTAAGATCTGACATGGTAGTACCTGACTAATGTGGAACACACAACTTTAGTTTACTTCATGAAGGGGTAGAACCCCTAATTCACCTCTCAAATAGGTAAATGTAGTCTTCGGTAAGGGCTTAGTGAATATGTCTACTAGCTGCTCCTTACTAGAAACATGTTCTAATACAACCTCTTTATTCTAAACCTTTTCTCTCAAGAAATGATACTTGAGCTCAATGTGCTTAGTCCAAGCATGCAATACCAGATTTTTGAAAATATTGATTGCACTAGTATTGTCACTGAAAAATACTCACTGGTTCAGATATAGGCACTTTGAAGCCATTCAGTACATGCTTCATCTAGATTGACTGAGTGTAGTTCATAAATGCTGCCACATACTCTGCTTCAGCTGTAAACTGGGAAATATAGCTATGCTTCTTGCTTGTCCATGAGACTAGTCTTCCACCAAGGAAGAACACTCCACCGGTTGTGCTCTTCCGGTCATCCGCATTACCTGCCCAATCTGCATTGGTAAACACTTTGAGATCAAAGTTGCCATTGTATGGATACCACAATCCATAATCAACTATCCCTTTCAGGTATCTAAGAATCCTCTTTACCGCTACCAAGTGGGATTCTCTTGGACTCTTATGAAAACGAGCCACTATGCCCACTGCATGAGCAATATCTGGTCTGCTATGCACCGCATAGTGCAACTTATCAATCATTGACCGATACTCGTTCTCATTCACCAATGCTATATCATCCTCCTTTGTCAGTTTGCAGCCGGTCACCATCGATGTTCCAACCGGTTTGCTCTCTTCCATGCCAAAGGTCTTTAATACCTCTTTGATATACTTAGATTGGGTAATAAAGATACCCTCCTTCATCTGCTGAATCTGTAGACCAATGAAGAACTTTATCTCTCCAATGAGAGACATCTCAAACTCTTTCTCCATTTCATCTGCTAATGCATGGCTCATTTCATCATCTTCTCCGAAGATTATGTCATCTACAAATACTTCACAGATCAGAATCTGATCACCTTTAGATTTCAGGTAGATGTTGTTGTCCTCACTTGTTCTTTGAAATCCTATCTTCACTAGATGAGAGTGTAACCATTCATACCATGCCCTTGGTGCTTGCTTCAATCCATATAGGGCCTTATGTAATCTACACACCATGTTACTATATTCTGACAAAGAAAACCCATCCGGTTGCTCAATATACACTTCTTCTTCTAGGATTCCATTCAAGAATGCAGACTTCACATCCATCTGGTATACCTTCAATCCCTTGAATCCTGCAAATGCAAGTAGCATTCGAACACCTTCCAGTCTAGCCACTGGGGCAACGGTTTCTCCATAGTCTTCTCCCTCTTCCTGAGCATATCCCTTGCATACAAGTCTTGCCTTATTCTTTACCACTGTGCCTTCTTCATTCAGCTTATTCCTGAAGACCCATTTGGTACCTATCACATTCTTGTGTTCCGGTTTGGGTACCAAGGACCATGTTGCATTCTTTTCTATCTGGTCCAACTCCTCTTCCATTGCCTTTATCCAGTCTTCATTAGTAAGTGCCTCTCTAGTGGTCTTAGGCTCAAATTCTGAAATCATGCAAGAGTTTTCTTTCACCTTTCTCCTTGTGAGTATCACCGCATCTTTATCTCCTATGATATGCTTCGGATCATGATGTAGTTTCACATACCTAGGAATGACCCTAGCTAGTTCTGCTTGCTTTTGCTCTTCTTCACCTGCTGCAACTTCTATCGGTATAGGAACATTGAGGTCTTTCTGGTGTTTGCAACTTGTTTCCTTCTTAACCGGTTCCCAGAAGGCTACACCTGGTTCATCTTCCACTTGCTTGTTGCAAGTTTCCTAAGGCTCCTCATGGGATTCATCAACCCTGATATTGATACTCTCAACAATTTTTTGAGTCCAGTTGTTATATAATTTGAGAGCTTTGCTTTTAGTGGAATATCCCAAAAATATTCCTTCATCACATTTAGCATCAAACTTGCTCATATGCTCACCTCTCCTGATATAGCACTTACCTCCAAACACTTTAAATTAAATCACATTAGGAGTTCTTCCATTTCGGTACTCATAAGGGGTTTTGTCTTTACCTTTCTTAATGATTACCCGGTTCATGGTATAGACTGCAGTGCTTACTGATTCTCTCCAAAAGGTGTGAGATACCTTTCCTTGGATCAACATAGTTCTGGCTGCTTCCACTACAGTCTTGTTGTTCCTCTCTACTATGTCATTCTGTTGTGGTGTCCCTGGGGTTGACAACTACCTCTTGATGCCATTATCTTCACAGTACTTGTTGAATTCGGTTCTTAGGAATTTTATTCTTCTACTGCACTCCTTCTCCACCAATCCTATGAAGGCTTTGAACTTTCCAAATGCCTGACTTGTCTTTCAAGAATGTGACCCACATCATTTTTGAGCAGTCATCAGTAAGAATCATGAAATACCGATCTCCCTGAATGCTTCTACTTTTCATCAGACCACATAGATCGGTGTGCACTAGATCAAGTAAGTTCTCTGCAGAAAAAGACTTACCTTTGAATGTTGAGGAAGACATCTTCCCGAATTGACATTCTCTACATAAAGCATTCTCCGGTTTGTTAAGCAAAGGAAATCTTCTTACTGCCTTGATCTTACTAGCCTTTACAATATTATCAAAATTCATATGACAAATTCTCCTATACTATATCGAACTGTCATCAAACTTTTCCATCAGGCACTGACTAATCTTGGCATTCAGCTGAAACAGGTTTCCTCTAGTCTGCTTACCAGTGGCAATGTTCACCACTTTTTCCAACTATTCTATAGACTCCACCTTTGAACTCTAGAATGAGTCCTTTGTCGTTGAGCTGAGCAACACTCAAAAGGTTGTTCTTAAGGCCTTCCACCCAGTAGACATCATCCACACTTCTCTTTCCATTCAGTAAGATAGATCCTTTTCCTTTCACCATGCAAGGTACATCGTTGCCAAACTGGACAACACCTCCATCATATTTTTCTAGAGAAAAAATTTCTCCGGTCACTGGTCATGTGGTGAGAACACCCACTATCAATTATCCACTCATTAGAGTTGTCAATGTGAGAGACAAGGGCTTTCTGATCAGATAGCTCTTCCTTTATAGTTGCAAACACTATGTCCTCATTCTCTTCATCCTCAGATTCTTCATCAGTAACACCTTCATCTACTGCAACAAGATAATTTCTCCTACCTCCTCCTATATACTTTCTAAATCTTTCTTGTTTATCCTTATTGTTATTGCTAGGACAGTTAACAACTATATTTCCTATCTTATTGCAGGAAAAACATTTTAGAGGAAACTTACCTCTGTATTTTTTGGTGCCTTTTGGAAGTCTCTGTTAGCATTGTGTGAACTGGTATGAGGACATAATGACATTGTATGTTGTCATTGATGTCAATATGCTAAAGAGGAGAGAACTGGTATATATGAGAACCGATATAACACTGTGAACTGTCATTTGTGCCAAAGTAAAGTGGTGTGTTTGCTTAAGGTGAACCAACATGTTGTTATGGGAACCGACACATGGAAGCTTTGTATGACTACCAGTTGGTAGTCACAACTTTAGGGTTTTCAGTTGAAGTGTCTCAAGCCTGTGTGACTCAATCGATGACTTTGTGTGATGAGTTAGCATTGTAAGGAAGAACAGATCATGGTGCCACATCAGCCTTGTGCGCGTGAAGGATCTTGCATGAAGGAGATTGTTCCTATCTACCTCAGGAATGTGCAAAGTCTGTAAACGGTGATAATGTGTGATGGGTTATCAACCACCATGAAATCGGTGGAAAGTGAACGATGGAAAATGTCTTGAGATTGGATCAAGACTGTTGCATTTGATGCAGTGTGCTCAACAGTCAGGATTGAACCGTTTGAATTCCTTAACCTAACAGGTTTAGGGTTTAAGGTTTATGCTATCGACCTATCTATTTTCCTTTAAGGGTCGATGTTGTGTTTCTTTCTGAGGTTGTTGGCAAAAGTTGTGTGTGAGTATCCAAGTGAAGAGATACACGATTCTTGCCAGACCAGAAGAGTGAAGTGATACCCACAGAGTGTAAGTGCAGAAGGTGAAGAGGAGCTAAAGCAGATCTGCATTGGCATTGAGTGCTGTTACCGGATCATTGTAATACCTGTTGATCTCTAACCACTTCAACAGTTAGGAAATCCCTTAACAAGGTAGCTTTAACTGGCTTGCTATAAATCCTTTAACAGGGTGACTCAAAACCATTGAGTTCTTGAAATCCTCTAACAAGGTAACCTTTAACAGGGTTTAACCCTTAACTGGGTATTCTAGCCATCCCTTAACTGGGTGATCCCTAATAGGATCAGTTCCTAACATAACCTATTGTATTAGTCTTTAACCGGACAAGGCTCCTAACAAAGCGAAATTCTAAAGAGTTCAAAAATAAGCTTGTGGGTATTCATCCCCACCGTGGTTTTTCCCAGTTGGGTTTCCACGTGAAAAATATGTGTGTCATATGTGATGTCCTTTTCATGTGATGATATGTTGTTTTCTGTCAAGCGGTGAATCATGTTGATCTAGCTGTTTAGATATATGTCTTTGATGATAGATTACCTGTTCATGCACTAGGATGAAATGGAAATGAAGTATTAGATTGTGTGAGAAGATAAGTGTCAACCGGTTATGCTTGTCTCAGTTATTCTTGGTTTTTCGGTTGTACTCTGTTTAAGACCGGTGTTATTGTTTGTCTGTAAAAGCATAGTGTCTGCTGACAAACCGGTTTAGGATTGTGATTTTTGTCTGTACTGATTCACCCCCCCTTCTCAGTACCGGTTTGGTACTATCTGTTCATCATTGAGTTATCAATTGGTATCAGAGTGTCCTCTAGGTCCTCTGTGTTATAAGCTTAACCGCTTGAGGTAAAGATCCCAGTCTAATGATGAAGAGAGGAGGTCCAAAGTTCAACAGAGAAAATTGCAGTATATGGAAAGATAGAATAAAGATATTCATCAGAAGCATGGGTGCTCAACATTGGAGCTATGTTGAGAATGCTTATGTTGCTCCTACGGGTACTCTCACCGATGACCAAAAGAGAGAGATGTAGGAGAATGGGCAAGCCATGGAAGCCCTAATTAGTAGTTTATCTGACATTGAGTTTATTGATGTCCAAGATAAGGTAAATCCCAAAGAAGTATGGGATACTCTTGAAAATATCTATGGCGGTGATGAGCATGTAAAACAAGCTAAGCAAGAAAGCCTTAGAGGGAAGTTTGAAGACATGGAGATGGTTGAAGGGGAGACCATTGAATAGTATGGAATAAGAATCAAAACTATTGTTGGAGGTATCAAGAGTGCAGGTGGAAAAATGGAAGATTCCATTGTGGTAAGCAAAGTCTTGAGATCCTTATTACCAGTCTATGCAATAAGGGTTGCTGCTATTCAGGAGTTGAGATCAATAGACAAGACTAAGGTATCCCTAGACTCCATCATTGCAAAGTTGACAGCCTATGAGCTAAATAGTTTTGATGGCAGTGTTCAAAAGACTGAATCAGATTTTAAAGCTTCTGCTGTACCATCCAGAAAAGAAAAAGAAGCTAGCACTAGTGGTGAACCAAGATAGAGTAGAGAAATGGATGATGAGGAGATTCTGATGGCATTTGAAGCTCTTCTTGCCAGGAAAATTCCTAAAGGAACCGGAAAATACAGAGGTAAGCTCCCCTTGAAATGCTTTTCTTGCAACCGAATAGGACATATTGCTATAAACTATCCTAATGGTGACAACAAGGACAAACCGGAAAGGTTCAAGAAATTCAAAGGAGGAAACTGGAGAAACTATTTTGTAGCAATTGATGAAGGTGTCACAGATGAAGAAAATGAAGATGTTGTGTTTGTTGCTGCCAAGGAAGATGTCTTAGACAAGAAGGCTCTTGTCTCCTGGTTTGATAATTCCAATGAGTGGATCATTGATAGTGTTTGTTCTCACCATATGACTTGTGACCGGAGAAAGTTTCTATCCTTAGAAGAGTATGATGGTGGTGTGGTTCACTTTGGTAATGATGCACCATGTATGGTCAAAGGCAGAGGGTCCATCTCTCTGAATGGAAAGAGTAGTACTTACAATGTGTATTGGGTTGATGGTCTCAGACACAACCTTCTGAGTGTTGCCCAGCCGAATGACAGTGGTCTCACTCTGGAATTCAAGAATGGAGTGTGCAGAATCAAAGGAAAGAATGGTGAATTGGTGGCCACGGGCATGCAGACCAAAGGTAATCTATTTCAGCTGAATGCCAATATAAGTACATGTCTTATGGCTAAATTTGATGATAGCTGGATATAACATAGGAGACTCTGCCATGTAAACTTTGATAATATTTTGAAGGCCAGTAAGATCAAGGCAGTTAGAGGGTTGCCAGTGCTAAGCAAACTGGATAATACCTTGTGTAGAGAGTGTCAACTGGGGAAAATGTCTTCCTCAACCTTTAAAGGTAAACCTTTCACTGCTGACAATTTGCTTGATCTTGTGCATATTGATTTGTGTGGTCCTATGAAAACTAGGACTATGCAGGGTGATAGGTACTTCATGATTCTCATTGATGACTACTGAAGAATGATGTGGGTCACATTCTTGAAAGATAAGTCTGAAGCTTTTGTAAAGTTCAAAGCTTTCAGAGCATTAGTGGAGAAGGAAAGCGACAAAAGGATCAAGTGCCTGAGAACTGATCAAGGAGGGGAATTCACTTCCGGTGAATTCAACAAGTACTATGAAGAACATGGCATCAAGAGGCAATTGTTTTCCCCCCAGACTCCACAACAGAATGGCCTAGCAGAGAGGAATAACCAGGCTATGGTTGACGTGGCTAGAACCAAGTTGATTCAAGGAAAGGTAGCTCACACCTTTTGGAGAGAAGCGGTGAACACTACAGTCTACACAATGAACCAGGTACTCATCAAGAAAGGTAAGGATAAAAGTCCTTATGAGTATTAGACCGGTAAGACACCTATGGTTAGCTATTTTAGAGTGTTTGGTAGCAAATGTTACATCAAGAGGAGCAAACACCAGAGCAAATTTGATGCGAAATGTGATGAGGGAATATTCCTAAGGTATTTCACCAAGAGCAAATATATCAAGTGTTTCAATAATAGGACTCAGAGAATTATGGAAAGCATCAATGTAAGAGTTGATGAAACCTTTGAGAAAACTAAGGAAATCAGAAGTGAGCAAGTGGTAAATGAACTAGTTGTAACCTTCTGGGAACCGGTTGTCAGTCAACCAAGTACCAGTAATAGTGTTCCTACACCGGTAGATGTAGATGCTGACACTGATGGAGATGAGGATGAAGAAGAAAAGAAAGAGGAATCTATCAAGACCATTCCTCGGTATGTCAAGCTGAATCATGATCCTAAGCAGATCATAGGAGATAAGGATGCAGTAATCCTTACAAGAAGAAAGGTCAGAGAAAACTCATGTATGATCTCTAAATTTGAGCCTAAATCATTCAAAGAGGCACATAAAGATGAAGACTGGATCAAGGCAGTGGAAGAGGAACTTGACCAGATAGAGAAAAATGGTACGTGGTCTTTGGTACCCAGACTGGAGCATAAAAATGTCATTGGCACCAAATGGGTTTCAGGAATAAGCTGAATGAGGATGGCACAGTGATTAGAAACAAAGCCAGATTGGTATGTAAAGGATATGCCCAAGAAGAAGGAGAATACTATGGAGAAACCTTTGCTCCTATAGCCAGATTGGAAGGAGTTCGTATGCTTCTTGCATATGCAACTTTTAAAGGATTCAAAGTATATCAAATGGATGTAAAATCTGTGTTCCTAAATGGTGTACTTGAAGAGGAAGTGTATATAGAGCAACCAGATGGGTTTTCCCTATCTGAAGACAGTGATATGATGTGTAGGCTACATAAAGCCTTATATGGTCTAAAGCAGGCACCTAGAGCATGGTATGAACGCCTACATTCCCATCTTGTGAAGATTGGATTTGAGAGAACAAGTGAAGATATCAATATCTACTTGAAGTCTGAAGGAGATTAGATCTTGATCTATGAGGTATTTGTTGATGATATTATCTTTGGTGGAGATGACAAGATGAGTCATGAGTTTGCAGATGAGATGAAGAAAGAGTTTGAGATGTCACTCATAGGGGAGCTTAAGTTCTTTATTGGACTGCAGATCCAATAGATGAAAGATGGAATCTTCATCACTCAGTCCAAGTATGTCAAAGAGGTGTTGAAGACCTTTAGCATGGAAGATAGCAAACTGGTTGGTACATCGATGGTGACCAGTTGTAAACTATCCAAAGAGGATGACTCAGCATTGGTTGATGAGAAGGAATACCGATCAATGATTGGTAAGTTGCATTATGTAGTGCATAGCAGACCGGATATTGCACATGTAGTTGGCATTACTGCAAGGTTCCAGAAAAGTCCAAGAGAATCCCACTTGGTTGCAGTCAAGCAGATTCTTAGGTATCTGAAGGGAACTATTGACTATGGGTTATGGTATCCATACAATAATAATTTTAACTTGAGAGTGTTCACAGATGCTGATTGGGCTGGTAATGTAGATGATCGGAAGAGCACAACTAGTGGTGCATTCTTTCTCGGTGGTAGACTGGTCTCATGGATGAGTAAAAAGCAGAGTTGTATCTCTCAGTCTACAACGAAAGCAGAGTATGTTGCAGCTTTCATGAACTACACTCAGACAATTTGGATGAAGCATGTATTAAATGGCTTCAAAGTTCCTATATCTAAATTGGTAAGTATATTTTGTGACAATACTAGTGCAATTAACATCTCCAAGAATCTGGTTTTGCATTCTAGGACCAAGCACTTTGAGCTTAAGTGTCATTTCTTGAGGGAAAAAGTTTAGAACAAAGAGATTGCACTGGAACATGTTTCCAGTAAGGAGCAGTTAGCAGACATATTCACCAAGCCTCTCCCAAAGGCTACATTTATGTACTTAAGAGGTGAATTAGGGGTGCTGCCCCTTCAGGAGGTGAACTAAAGGTATATGCTCCACATCAGCCAGGTATTGCATAGTCAAATTTTTCTTTAGGATTGATGTGTTGAAGGATGTTACTCCTCAGGGGGAGCAGCATAATGGAACAGGGAAGCTTGTGCCTCCACTTTGGCATTGTTGTCAAAGGGGGAGAAGAAGAGAAGCGGAGAAGATATTTGCAGAAATTGGGGGAGAAGATGTGAAGTGGAGAGATATCTTTGTATATTGCCATCAATGCCAAAGGGGGAGATTGTTGGCATTATGTGAACTGGTATGAGGACATAATGACATTGTATGTTGTCATTGATGTCAATATGCTAAAGAGGAGAGAACCGGTATATATGAGAATCGGTATAAAACTGTGAATTGACATTTGTGCCAAAGTAAAGCGGTGTGTTTGCTTAAGGTGAACCAACATGTGGTTATGGGAACTGACACATGGAAGCTTTGTATGACTACCGATTGGTAGTCACAACTTTAGGGTTTCTGGTTGAAGTGTCTCAAGCCTGTGTGACTCAATCGATGACTTTGTGTGATGAGTTAGCATTGTAATGAAGAACACATCATGGTGCCACATCAGCCTTGTGCGCGTGAAAGATTTTGCATGAAGGAGATTGTTCCTATCTACCTCGGGAATGTGCAAAGTCTGTAAACGGTGATAACGTGTGATGGGTTATCAGCCACCATGAAATCGATGGAAAATGAACGATGGAGAATATCCTGAGATTGGATCAAGGCTGTTGCATTTAATGCAGTGTGCTTAATGGTTAGGATTGAACCATTTGAATTCCTTAACCTAACAGGTTCAGGGTTTAGGGTTTATGCTACCGACCTATCTATTTTTCTATAAGGTCGATGTTGTGTTTCTTTATGAGATTGTTGGCAAAAGTTGTGTGTGAGTATCCAATTGAAGAGATACATGATTCTTGCCAGACTAGAAGAGTGAAGTGATACCTGCAGAGTGTAAGTGCAGAAGGTGAAGAGGAGCTAAAGCGGATTTGCATTGGCATTGAGTGCTGTTACTAGATCATTGTAATACCTATTGATCTCTAACCTCTTCAACAGTTAGGAAATCCCTTAACATGGTAGCTTTAACCGACTTGCTTTAAATCCTTTAACAGGGTGACTCAAAACCATTGAGTTCTTGAAATCCTCTAACAAGGTAACCTTTAACAAGGTTTAACCCTTAACCGGGTGATCCCTAATAGGATCGGTTCCTAACAGAACCTATTGTATCAGTCTTTAACCAAACAAGGCTCCTAACAGAGGAGACTTCTAAAGAGTTCAAAAACAAGCTTGTGGGTATTCATCCCCACCGTGGTTTTTCCTAGTTGGGTTTCCACGTGAAAAATATGTGTGTCATATGTGATGTCCTTTTCATGTGATGATATGTTGTTTTCTATCAAGAGGTGAATCATGTTGATCTAGCTATTTACATATATGTCTTTGATGATAGATTACCTGTTCATGCACTAGGATGAAATGGAAATGAAGTATTAGATTGTGTGAGAAGATAAGTGTCAACCAGTTTATGCTTGTCTCAGTTATTCTGGGTTTTGCCGGTTGTACTCTGTTTAAGACCGGTGTTACTGTTTGTCTATTAAAGCATAGTGTCTGCTGACAAATCGGTTTAGGATTGTGATTTTTGTCTGTATTGATTCACCCCCCCTCTCAGTACCAGTTTGGTACTATCCATTCATCATTGAGTTATTAGTCTCTTGGCAAGAATAGCTTCAAACTCCATCAGAATCTCCTCATCATCCATATCTCTGCTTGACCTAGATTCATAACTGGTGCTGACCTCTTTTCCTTTTCTGGTTGGTGCGGAGGAAACCGATGCTCTAAAGGTTGACTCTGTCTTCTGAACACTAACATCATAAATATTCAATTCATATGCAGTGAACTTTGCAATGATAGAGTCTAGAGATACCTTTGTCTTGTTGATAGACCTTAACTCTTGAATAGTGGTAACCCTGATTGCATAGACCGGTAACAATGATCTCAGAAATTTACTAACAACGGTGGCATCATCAATTGTTCCACCAGTGCTCTTGATATGTCCAACCGCAATCTTGATCCTTATGCCATATTGCTGAATGGTCTCACCTTCAACCATCCTAATGTCTTCAAATTTTCCTTTGAGGCTTTCTTCCTTAGCTTGCTTGACATGCTAATCACCGCCATAAATGGTTTCCAGTGTGTCCCATACATCCTTAGGATTGTCCTTATCTTGTACATCAATAAACTCAATATCGAACAGGCTGCTAATAAGGGCTTCCATGACTTGCCCATTTTCTTGAATTTCTCTTTTCTGATCATTGGTTAGAGTGCCAGTGGGGATTACATAGGTATTCTCAACATAGCTCTAGTGTTGAGCACCCAAACTCTTGATATAAATCTTCATTTTGTCCTTCCATATTTTGAAGTTATCCCTATTGAACTTAGGACCTTCCCTCTTCATCATTAAAGCAGAATCTTTTGCCTCAAGCGGTTAAGCTTATATTAAAGAGGACCTAGAGTTGCTCTGATACCAATTAATGAATAATGATGAACAACTAAGGTCCTGATCGATATTGAGAGGCGGGGGGGTGAATCAGTACACACTAAAACTTCACAACATTTTATCATATTAAAACATAGTTGACTAGTTGTCTTCACTACTGAGCATAACCATGGCTATACCGGTTAAGCACAAATACTTCAGGAAACATTCCACAGATCTCAAATATTGATGACTACTTTACTGATATAATTATGTATGGGTTGTATCTATAATACCACAACCATTTAACACTGCTTGCATAACTTAATTAGAAACACACAATCATCACATGAAAAACTCACAACCCATAACACAGAGATTTTTCACGTGGAAATCCAAATGGGAAAAACCACGGTGGGGATGAATACCCAAAAGCTTGTTTTGAACTATTTTGAAGTTCGCTCTATTAGGAGCCTAGTCTGGTTAAAGACTTTACAATAAGGTTCTGTTAGGAATCGATCCTGTTAGAGATCACCAGGTTAAGGGATGGCTATAAACCCTGTTAAAGGTTGAAACCCTGTTAAATGTTACCTCGCTAGAGGATTTAAAGAACTCAATGAAATTGAGTCACCTGGTTAGAGGATTTGCAAAAAGCCTGTTAAAGCTACCCGATCAAGGGATTTTCCTTCTATTGAAATGGTTAGAAGTCAATAGGTAAAGCTCTGATCTGATAACAACACTACTTGCTAAGGTAGATCCTTTTCAGCTCCTCTCCTCTACAATCACACTCTACAGATTCCACACTCTTGTTTGGCAAGTATCTCAACATGCAGACACAAACACATCATTTTCCAACACAATCAATAACAAACATCATCGACCTTATAGACAACAATTAGGTCGGTAGCATAAACCCTAAACCCTAAACATTTTAGGTTTACAAATACAAGCGGTCCAATCCTGACCATTAAATCCATTGCATAGAATAAAATGATCTAAGACAGATCTCAAGACATTCTTCATCGTCCAATCTTCACTGCATCTAGAAAACGGTAACCCATCACGCGCTATTCATACATCGCTCATAACATTGTGCATTCCTGAGATAGGCATTCAATGCATTCGATCTTCACCGCAAGATCCTCAAGGAAATTCTTCACGTGCAATAGCTGACGTAGCATCCCGATCTTTATCCTTATTGTTCACAAAACACCATCGGTTGCACCGCATAGGCCATACTGGTAACCCTAGAGTTGAGCAGAGACTACCAACCGATAGTCACACTTCGTGAACCCTGACACCGGTCCACTCCATCACGGTTGACCATAACCACTTCCAATCGTCATACTGGTTCCTGCTTGAGCACATATTGACATCAATGACAACATCCGCTTCATCAGATGCCAACATACATACATACATACATACATACATACATACATACATATATATATATACATACATACATATCTCTATATGTATATATACATATGTACACACACACACATATATATATATATATACACATATATGCATACATATCTCTATATATACATACACATCTCCATATGTATATATACATATGTACATATATATATATACATATCTCTATATGTATATATACATATGTACATATATGTACATATATATGTATGCATATGTATATATGTATATATGTGTGTGTGTGTGTAAGTATATGTATGTGTATATGTACACACACACACATATATATATACACATGTATATATATATATACACACACACACATGTACACACACACACACACATATATATACACATATGTACATATATATTTATCCATGTACATATATGTACACACACACACATACATACACACACACATATATACATACATATATACATATTTACACATATATATACATATATACATATATACATATACATATATACATATATATATATACATATATATACATATATATATACATATACATATATAAATATATACATATATATACATATGTATATGTATATATATGTATCTGTATATACATATATATATGTATATACATCTATATATGTATGTACATATATATATGTATATATATACATATACATGTATATACATATATATATATATATACATATATACATATATATAGATATACATATATAGATATACATATATATATATATATATATATATATATATACGTGTACACACACATATATGTATGTATGTATGTATATATATTTATATGTATACATACATATACATATACACACACACATATATACATATATGTATGTATACATATACACACACACACACATACATACATACATACATACATATACGCATATGTGTGTGTTGGTAAACATATTTGTCACTACGATTGATTCTCCGAATATGACCCTGTTTGCCCAAAGATCTATGACAAACATTCCAAAAGTTGGAGAGATTGTGGTGAAGCCACAATCTTCCTCTGCATTTGAGAGGGGTAACTCCCTTGTATGATATGAGATTTTAGGATTTTTGTGTACTTTTAACCTGAAAGTACATAAAGGATAAAATATAAAACTAAAAGAGGATGAATAACAGAAACCCTACTGGAAGACATATGATACGAAGTAGGATTCCATAAATGATAACAATTACAAAAGGGGTTATCACAAAATAGGTTTAGTCATCCAATGATGATGAAAGAAGTACAATAAACCTCAACATATGAAGATACAGGTTGTACTAGCACATGGAAGTCAAGATACCAGGAAATGATGTGTTTCATCAAATCAATTACATAGATCATTAAACTAAAAACCAATAGATTCCACCAATACATAAAGGGATTACTAATTCAACATACAAGAAATTAGTAACAATAACTCATTAATACATTCAAGACATATGAAATCAATGTATTCTTCATTATGCTTTTGAAAATATACAAGTTCGAAAACCCTTTAGTACAAAGGTATGAACATCAAAAGTTCTCACTTAGTTTCTCTACAAAATTCTATAGAGTTTTTCCTCTGTAAAATTCCCCCCCTTTACATTACAAATAGCCTAGTATTTATAGGCTTTACAAGATAAATAACTTTTAACCACCCAAATAATTACCTTTCCAATTTTGAGAAAATAAAATAAGCTTCATTTAAGTTAAAAATATCAACTTTTGTGCAAACAAAGCTTATTTCCTAACCTATTAGTTATAATAAGTGACTAAAGTCACTTTTGCAAAAAGTTAACTTTAATCCTATAGACGTCAAGAAAAATCATCAAATAATTGATCTCATGGGCATGTAGGCTTCTCCCAATCTAAGAATCATTTGTTTTCCAATAGCTTATACTTCAAGTAATGTGTTTCAACTCTACATAATGACCATCCTTTCCTCCAATGAAACCCAATTTGACACATTTAGTGAGAATTTGATTTGTAGATTCTTGTCATAAAAATAATGCACACTTTTTAAGCATCACATGTATTCCCCTAAATTTTTCTTTTCATCACAACCTCTATTGTTGAATAACCCTTATGTCGGGTGATCTTTAGTGGCAATATATTGCTCGATTTATCCTGTCTTAGAATAAGAAGCATACCTCTTCACATATAGGTTTCATGATGGGAATTTGTTTGAAGTAGGTGTGCTACTTCATGCTCAACATGTCAAATTGCTTCACATCTTGAAACCATTGGAACTATTCAATATCTATGAGTATGATACTAGTAAGCTGAAAGAATGACCTACACAAAGTCTTCAGTAGGATCCATTGACACATTCTTCATTAGAATAGTCATTGTAATGCATTACCAATGTCCCAACTTTGGTGCAGACCTCAAACAATTCACATGTTTCTCCTATGATCCCACATTTCATATGCAAGTATACGAGCACCATTGCTATACAATATCCAACAAAATTCCTTTGTCCTTTGTACTTCAATGAATGTCTTCTACCTAATTTGAAGCTCCCATTCTGGTGCATATCTTGGCAATGATTGTTGGGATTAAGGTGTCTCAACCTTAGAGTCCAAACATGCTAATTTAATTATTTATTTTATTTTTCACCCACTTTGGAAGTCCTAAAGTTTAAGGAACTAGTGTCATAGGTTGCTATGTTGAGACTAGGAAAAATTTCTATTACGAGTATGATAGTTACTAGTTCGATGGAAGAGTCATGGAGAGTTATATTTTGGTTGTCTACATTTATGGTTTGAGTTCACATTTGACAAGTGGTGTGAGGTAAGAAAGGAACCTATTTGGTCATGGTAACTTCTATTTTTCACTTACATTACATTTGGCAAGATGACCGTTATGAAAGAGATAGGAGTTGTTGCTTCAAAGTTCCTATGTGAAACATGTCATTGGATTAGAAAGGTGTTGCTTGTAACACAACTTACCTCTTGGGCTTTGAAGATGGTTTAGGAAACCATGGGCACATACCTCTTTGTGATGAGCCCTATTTATATGTTGATGCCTTAGTTGTTCGGGAGAGATAGGTTGATTATTTCTAAAGCGTTGTTATGTTATTGGAATTGTTCTTGAAATCTCTGCTGTCGCTATGCTTGAAGAGCATTGGCTCTGTGCATTGTATTGTAACTGAAATACCCTAAAATTGTTCATCTAAACCATGGGCCCCTAATTTTGACAACATCACCAAGGTCCTAACCAAAGGCAATTAAATCAACTTCGAGCACACAATTAATTAATTCTTCAATCATCAGATGTCACATGGCAAGTCAATTATTCTATATTAATTAAATATTTATCTAATTAATTAAAGCATTCCAAGAAAATCATTTTGATCAATTATCCTATTTTAATTTATTAAATATCCTTGCACATTTAATTAATTAATAAATTTGCCATTTAATCATAAAAAAGGAATTAATTTATCACAAAAGAGGAATTAATATGCAAATCAAGAGTTAAATTGAAAATAAAATAAAAGAATTGAATTGAGAGAGAAATCAAACTTGAGATATTATTTCTTTCTTCTAAATTGAGAACTTGAAATTAGAAAAGCAATTAAAGGAATTTTAATCATTCTCTAAAATTGGAACTCAAAGCTTTTGAGAAAATAAGTTTAGTTGCATTGAAAAATACTCTTTTCTTGAATAAATTGCATGGAATCACCTATTTTAATCTCAAGTGCATGGAATTAATTGAATACATTTCTAATGCAAACTCATACTTCTTTTCTGAATGCATTTCAATTTAACTATAATTGGAATCTATCTCAAGGTTAACTAAATCTGATTTCTCAATTATTTCAATTATCCTAAATTGTGCTTTTTCTTGATCTCTCTTGTGATTCTCTATAAATTCAGCCTTCATCTCTCATTCAAAACACCCTGGAGATTTATTGTTATTATACAGTTTTTGCTCTAGAGTAATTGAAGATATTGTGCTTTCTTTGTGAGATTATTGCATCTTAGTTTAATTTCTTTTTGCATATCTCATGATTGCTTGAATTCATATAGCTTACTATTCATCCATCTAGCATAATCTTGCATCCATTTAGCTTAATATCATGCTCATATAGATTAAATCCTTCGTCTTGGTGTAGTCTAGTCACTGGTATTGCTTATACAAATCTAAGAGATATAAAAAAATCTAGCTCTCTACCTCTCCCTCATCGCCAGGTGGTGGAGCCTGCTGACCGGCATCTTGTCTCGGTGCCCGAGCTCCCTCAGATCGTGCCATGTACAGAGAGTAGGGGACAACTTGCTGCGCTATAGGAACAGCTACGCTATAAGCCACAACGTAATAAACCGCCAGACTAGTCTGGTGCAAATCTCCTGCTGAAGACCGTTTCACTCTGCCCTCGTCTCTGCAACTTGACTATCATGGTTTGCCCTGAGCTCCACTAGCTGATGATCACACTCAACTCTAACCTTGACTAACTAACAATCTCTCTCTGCTCTAAGATTTTCCAGTTGTCGGTCCCGCTCTATAAGCTGTGTCTGAGCCACTGTAAACTGTGACTGTAGACCTGCTAATCGCGCTCTCATTGACCGTACTGCATTAGCTACCCCTTGCTCCCTCATAGGCTCTTCTCCTCCATCTCTACCTCCAGCTCCACCCTACTCATCCCTCCTCTATCATACCTGTATGCGGGAAAATCGGGTGGATAGAACTAAAAATGTGAAAAATGGAGTTCTAGGGAGACTTGTCCACACACCCATAGAACTTCTTGGTGCAAGCTATGGAGTCATGAAGTATGGCTCAGCTTCCCAAGGTTGGTTCCATGGTTCTCTATCTCACAAGGTCCCTCAAACCAATGTTTTTACTCTCAGATCACTGAGCAAAATGGTTTAGGGATGACAAATGCAAGAACGAGGGATGCTTTGATAGATTTTAGAACGAAATGCATCCTAAGCTATGCATGATCTAAAAATGCAATAAACTAGATTATAAGATGACAAGGTTAGTATAAATACTATCCTAACATGATATATTAGTCTATGATTGAGCTAAATGATAAAGAAAGTATTCTAAACATGCATATTTAGACTAATTCCTAGTTAAAAGAGAGGCTAAATGATGAGCATAAACGATATATGAAAGCTTGAATGCATTTGAACATAAGTATGATGCTAAAGACTTGGTCCCTAAAATGGAGGATGAAGAGCTCTATTTATAGCAAAAATAGGGCAATGGATGGTTAGGATTGAAAGAGTTAATCAAGGGCTAAGTTTGAAAGTTGGGGATCCATGTTTGTAATTGGCACCAATGAAATGGTGACAAATGTCAACATAGGGTGGGTTGAGAAAAGGGGTTGGAGGCATTAAATTCCTGAGAAGACCTCATGGTTACCCTAGGGGGTAAGGGTTAAGCTTAAGTTAGGGTTACCCATTGGATTAAGTTTTAATCAAAGGATAAACTCTTGTGCAAATGATTAAGGGATAACCATGGTCAAAGCAATGAATGCTTGATGAGACCCTTGGGTTACATGGAGGTTGAGTTAGAAGAAATTCTTTAATCATGCTAGAGGGTTGAGTTAACCATTAATGGTTTGGGAGACTTGGAAAGTTAAGTGGTTGAAGCCTTTAAAGGTTTTCAGAGACTTTGAGGATTTGAGAAGTGACCTCCCCTTGTTTAGGGATGTGACAAAGTTTAGTAGATGGGTTAGGCTAATTAGAAGTGTTCAGAAGAGTCTAGAAGGGGTTTAGGAATAGGTTTTAGGAGGCAAGTGGGAGATGTAGGATTTTGCAAGTGGATGGAGGGATAATAGGATTTAATAAAATGAATTTACTTCAATTTGGTTGCAATTTGGGGAAATTAAATAAATTTGATTTATTCAATTTAGGATAACTATTTAATTAGATTTGAATTTAATTAAAAGTGGATAGAAGAGATTTAATCAAATAAAATGATTTATTCCTTAAATGGTAAAAAGAAGTCTAGTGAATTTAATTTAAATAAATTGAGTAATTTACTTAATTTAAATAGAAGAATGTGGGTGATTCAATTAAATTAGATTTAATTAAATATTCATTTAGGAATATGGTCATTTTTATACGTCTACAGTACATGTCTAGGAGCTACTCGCTTCTCCTCTCCTACACCCTCCGTTGTCCTAACACCACTCATCCTCACACCAACAGCTCCTAGAGATCCGCCCTCTGATCTCTACTGTTGTCTCATCCCAACTGGTACCCTGCTGCTACTCGCACTAGGATCACCACTTGCCTGCCTAGGAGCCTCTGCTCTCCATCCTTGTCCCTGTCTCTCTCCCTGTGCTTGTCCTTGTGCATGTGCAGGGGCATCATCCTCAATATCCTCTATGAGAGGCGCCTGCTCCACTAGATCTATAAATCTAGGGAATGGATGCTACTAGAACCAATCCCTATACTGGGGCAACACCCCCGCATCTGCAATATCCTCTAAATAATCCCACCGAAGTCGCTGTAACCCTATCAGTGCCTGCATGCTCAATGCATAGGAAAACTTAGGGGCCCATCCTCGTCTCTCATTGTCTGCATAACGAGCATAGGGGGTAAACTCCTGTGAAATCCCCTGAGGCCTACCATACTGCATCATAACCCGAGTAACAGCAAAAATCTTGATGACTGTCACTGATCTGCCGATGAGAGGATGAGTCATGAATAGATCTCCATGCATAGCTCTCCAGTCATCCCAAGGTGCTCCAGACCCCTGTATGGTCTCCATATAAAACCTATCAAATCATCCAGCTGTCGTCTCTAGTACTCTGTCTTTTCCAGATGGGGCTGAGTAATGTATCCACAATATCTATAAACAATCGACTGTTGTGGATCTCTGGTATCATCCACTATAGGTCTGCACACTGCGATGTGCTCCTAGGTCCATATCATTTTTCATACGACATTTCACAGTGCAGGCAGAAACTTGTACGAGTCAGGAATAGGTATAGGATGACAAAAGACTCTGATACGATACAAAACAAGCATTCACATGACAAAATGGTGTCTTAATTAAAACATTCGTACGATACAAGGGGAGGTATAAGACAAAAAATCTATTAGACTTAAACGATAAAACAATACAAAGCAGTTTGTCGTATGACACAAGATGTCATCTCGCATGACAAAACGACAACGACTGACTTGAACAAGACTAAAAATTCAAAAAATCAACAAAAAAATTCAAAATTGATGAAATGAAAGAGCTAAAAATTAGACTCTTACTGCTGGCTCGTAGTTCTGCAGTCGATTATGACACCTTTGGCGCTCAAATCGGTGTTCCTAGATCGGAATGACCATTTTTCTTCGCAGAAGGATTTTTCAAGTTTCAAACTTGGGAGGTTAAAATGAATTGAAAATGACACTTGGACCCCTTATATAGCCAAAACCCTAATTTTTCAACTTGCTCCGATGGACATGAAAATTGTATCCTTAGCTAATTTGCCTATCCTGATTCCATTTTCGGGATTGAAATCAAAAATCTGAGATCATTCTCCTAGTTAATTTCAATACAATTTGGACCACCTAGCGCTTTCATCACATTCTCATTTTTTTCTTCAATTTGTGCTCAATTTCACATCAATTAATGCTAAATCTTCACAAATATTCCTTTGACAAAATCTTTGTGCTCAAGTAATTATCATCGCCAGCAATTGCCTATAATCATCACGTACTCGCTATCTTTCAATTTCGCTCCCGAGGGGGCATACTCAAGACCTTATGACCTCACATCTTCAATGTCGAGAAATTTTTCAAATCTTCATTAATAGTCGAGCAAAAAAAAATAAATTTTTTTCAACTAAAGAAAATCAAACAAATTCTTATTGCTAAGGGGCATCTCAGCTCAATCGCTTCATATCAAGTTGAGATCTCTCAATCATCTGAATCGAATCAATCGCTAGGGGCATATCAGTTTCATCACTTCAAATCAAGTTGATATTTGCCTTCATCTGAATTAGTTTCTTAATGTTAATTAGTTTCATCAATTTTCATTAAGTTGACTATTTGTTTAAACTCAATTAAAAGTTTAAAGAGTATCTTTGATCACACGCTCAATCTAAGCAGGTGTTTAGTTTCATTGCATCAAATCAAGCTAGACAGTTTATCTAGTTGGGCAAACTGGAGCATTGGAGGATGGTTTTGGACGACATTGATATGGTCGTTTGGCGACCGTATACAAGTTGTGAGGTATGGGCGGAGGATGGGCTGGAGATGCCCTATGTTTTTATGACTCGATACCTGATAGGGAGGACCCCGTTTGTGATTGAGAGATTCATGGTCACCAGAGTTTTGCAGCAGTATGGTCGGCAACAGGGTATACCACAGGGGACCTGCTTGTATGCGCGCCGGAGGCAGGACATACCAGATTGGCGTCCGACTATTGATAGTGCGGTGGCTGTAGAGGAGTTTGTTAGCTTAGCGGGCCAGATATGGGATTATGCCCCAGAGATTTTTGATGTTGGGATGACAGATGAGTTCACCAGATTGTTCGCAGTGTGGGCAGTGGCGAGGATATCAGATTTGGAGGAGATGCGGCCTACATTTGATGATGATGAGGATGAGGGAGGTGGAGATGATGAGGATGATGGAGATGGTGGAGGAGGAGGATGATGGAGAGCAGATCAAGGGAGTAGAGGAGACAAAGGGAGGAGAGGAGATAGAGGGTTGGAGAGAGCAGTTAGATGAGCTATGATGGATAGAGGGAGAGGAGGGTTGACCATCGGAGCAGGTGGTGAGGGGATGGTAGGGGAGGTGATAGCTGCAGTGGGAGGGACTGACGAGGTGACACGACCAGTTCAGAGGAGGAGGACTGATGTGCTACCGCCTCCAGCATTGAGGGCAGGTAGAGGGAGAGGGGATACCTCTTCACAGGTACCCCTCCAGGTCCGGATCCCTACTCATGTGGAGGACACACAGATTAGGACCCTACAGATGATGGTAGAACAGTTGCAAGCACAAATATTGATGCATCAGCGATAGATTGCTCAGCTGACCACTGAGCGAGACATGGAGATAGAACGGCGGGGTTGAGTGAAGGAGCTTGCAGCGAGTGTGCAGAGAGTAGCAGCAGGTGGTCCGAAGAGAGACACCCTGATACAGATTTCTTTGAGAGCTCAAGAGGTGGAGTACTACCATCATCATTACAAGGCTGCGGTACCTAGGGATCGGTGAGTACAGAGCTTTACACAGTCGAGATCTAGTCAATCTTGAGAGACCGGGTCACGGTCAGAGAGCCGAGGTGTGACAGGGCCATCGAGACATGATCCTCTTGGAGATCCAGGGGCGGGGACTTCTGTAGCGAGTCTGTCTCCATCAGGAGATAGTCATACTTGAGAGATGTTGTCTTCGTTGTATTTTGATCATTGTATTTGTTTTTGATAGAGACATGACATATGTTGTATTGTGATCAATTTTGGAGATATATATATATATATATATATATATATATATATATATATATATATATATATATATATATATATATATATATAGACGACACCATTTTCCTTGATCTTCATGTGATGTGTTATGGATTCATGCTTTCTATATGCTGTGTGTTTATGCTATGATGATGTAATGCTTTGATAGATGTAAATGCATGATGAATATGTGCTATGATGCTTGATTTATGAGATGTATCTTGAAAATGAGATGTATGATAATGATGTGTAACTAATTGTAAAATGATATGCAACTATTTGTAAAATGATATGCAACTATGTGTAAAATGATATGCAACTATTTGTAAAATGATATGCAACTATGTTTTTGGAGCATCCTCATTCTGCATTTGTCATCCCGATATAGCCATATGTTATTTGCTTTCGAGATAAGTATCACCATTGAGCATTGATTTGTTTGGGATATGTTGAAAATTTATACAATCATAATGGTATAATTGAACCATAATGACCTGAGAAAACTTTACATGATTTTTGACTTTGCAAGATAGCACAAGCGTCAAGGTATAATTGAACCAGGACGACCAGAGTGCGGATTGCATATAAACAGACAAGATTAAACCATTTGTATGCATAAAGTGGAATCATGTCTTCAGTGATATTCGATGTATCACGTCTCGAGACAAGTATTTACACAGTATAAATGATCGCCTCCTAGACAAAAGACTAAGAAAAATATTGGAGTTTCCCCATGATCTCTATCTTTGAAGCATTTAGTGAGAAAATGCAGAGAATCCAATAATTGAAAAAGTTCAAATGCAAAAATAGTCAAGACTTTATGCGATAATGCAACATTTAATACTTCAGAAAATCATCCATCTTAGCATGTTTGTGATTCTTGTTTTAGTGATCCAATGTTTTTCTCTGCGATGGAGTGAAGTTTTGGTCGCTGGATGTGATGTTTCTGAGTTTTGCACATAGTTTTGATGTCTTGAATGTGTTGCAAGTGTTGATGATTTATTGCCCCTATCTGAGTGTGCCTCTTGATGTGGATACATTCAGTGATTACCAAGCCATGGTGGAATGTGGTAAAAGGATATATGGATAGAACAGGATAATGACTACGCTAAGTATGTCCTGAATGGATATTTGCTAAGTGTCGGGCGATGGCCGATAGTGCTTTACTATGAAGATAAGGATGTGGATATAGATAGAGGAGCTGTCCTTTTACAATAGCACATGTTACCAGGTTTTCACCAGTTGCTTTTATTGTACCTTTTTTTTTTTTTTGCTTTTTCCATACATTTGGACTACTCAAGTGTAGTATTTCTTCAGATGAATGCTGTTAGTTGGTTCTTTGAGAACATCTCCTTTTGAGGTTGTGAGCTGATAGGCACTTGATCCATAGACTGAGATGATGAAATAGGGACCCGACCAGTTAGGTTCAAACTTCCCTTTCTTTTCTCGATCTTGCTGAGTTCTTGGATTTTCTTTAAGGACTAGATCACCAGCTTTGAAGTTGCAAGGGATGACCTTGTGATTGTAGCTCCTGCACATGCGTTGCTGATATGCTTTGAGATGAGTGCAAGCATGCTGATGTCTTTCATCTAATAGTTCCATTTCTTGTAGTCAGTTGACCCAATACTCTTCATCTGGGATTAAGCCTTTTAGAGAGACTCTAAGAGATGAAATTTCTACCTCCAGTGGTAAAATAGCTTCGGATCCATAGACCAATGAGAAAGGTGTTGCTCCTGTAGGTGTATGGATGTTGGTTCTGTATGCCCAAAGCGCTGGGTTGAGTTGGATATGCCAATCTTTGCCTACATCATTTACTGTTTTCTTGAGAATCTTCAGTATGGTTTTGTTGGATGCTTCTGCTTGACAATTCCCCTGTGGGTAGTATGGTGTAGAGAACTGATGTTGTATTTTGAATTGTTCACATAGTTTTCAGACATCTTATTTTTTGAAAGGGCGTCCATTATCGGTGATGATGGAACTTGGAATACCATATCTGCAGATCAGATAGTTTAGGATAAAAGACACAATTTGCTTTCCAGTTACTGTGGTCATTGGGACTACTTCTATCCACTTGGTAAAGTATTCTGTTGTAGTTATAATGAACTTGTGTCCATTTGAAGATGAAGGATGAATTTTTCCAACCAAGTCTAACCCCCACTGATAGAAAGGCCAGGATGTTGTAAATGGCTGCAGTTCTTGTGCTGGTGCATGTATCAGATTGCCATGGATCTGGCATTTAGGACACTTCTTGGCGAAGTGGTAAGAATCTTTCTCCATTGTAGGCCAGTAGTATCCCATCCTTAGAAGCTTTTTAGCAAGAGTAGTCCCACTTGAATGTGTTCCACAAATACCTTCATGAAGCTCGTGTAAAGAGAAATCAGAATCATTATGATCAAGGCAACGAAGAAGAGTACCATCTAGACCTCGATGGTACAAAGTATTAGCAGTAAGGGTATACCGGATGACTTGTTGGATAAAATTACATTTTTGGTTACGGGATAGGTCAATGGGTAAGATATTGTTCTTTAGATAATCATATATTAGTCCATATAAAGGAGAATCCAAACCAGTTAAAGCGTAGATGACATGGGATTCAGAGTGGTCATAGGCTAGGGAGAATAGTTGCTCTACCAGGAACTCGTAACGACTCTGTTGCTCTGGAATTTGTAGTAATGAAGCGATAGTAGCCATGAAATCGGCTGCTTTGTTGTTCAACCTTGGTATCTGCTTGAAGGTGATGTGTACAAAATACTATTTGAAGTCATCCACCATTCGTTTGTAGGGTAGTATCTTGTCATCCTTTGTTTGATAGTCATTGTTGATCTGATTGACGACTAGTTGTGAATCTCCATAGACCATTAACTCTGTGATTTTCCATTCTATGGCCCTTTTGATGCCTATAACCAATGCCTCATATTCAGCCACATTATTCATGCATGGGAACATAAGCCTATATGATCTTGGTATAGTGTGTCCTTCAGGAGTGATGAATAGAATGCCAACACCTGAACCATGTTGTGTGTAGGATCCATCAAAGTATAGAGTCCATTGCGTGGTAGAAATAGCAAGAACGTCCCTGTCCGGAAATTCAATCTCCATAGTTTGTTTTCCTGGTAGCGGTGCTTCAACTAGTTGATTTGCAATTGCTTGTCCTTTGATGGCTCTTCTTTTTGTGTATTGGATGTCGAATTCACTGAGAATCATGACCCATTTAGCCAATCATCTGGTAAGAGCTACTTTGCTGAGTAGGTATTTGAGAGGATCAATTTTTGCTACTAGCTTAATTGTGTGTGCTAGCATATAATGTCGGAACTTCTGAGATGCAAAGACCACTGTTAGACAAGCCTTCTCAATGAATGTGTAGTTGAGTTCATAGCCATTTAATGTCTTGCTAATGTAATAAATAGCCCGTTCCTTTCCTTGTTGATTTTCTTGTGCTAACAGTGCCCCCAGTGATACATCTGTTGTTGAAATATAGAGAATAAGTGGCTTCCCTACTACTGGTGGATTCATCAGATACTATTTGATTTGATAAAAAGATTCTGCACACTTGGTCTCCCATCGGAAAGGTACATTCTTATGGAGAAAATGATTGAATGGTAGACTTTTATTAGCCAATTGAGCGATGAATCACCTGATTGATTGAAGTCGTCCTTGTAGAGATCTGAGTTGGCTGATATTATTTGGTGGTGGCATCTCCATAATGGCTTGTACCTTTACTGGATCCACTTCAATACCTTTAGCTAAGACAAGATAGCCTAGTAACTTTCTTGATGTAACCCCGAAGACACACTTCTTAGGGTTGAGCCAAACTTGAAATTTCTCCAATCGATCGAAGATCTTTGTTAGGATGCCGAGATATTTTGCTCTGGTGAATGACTTAGCTAGTAGATCGTCCACATAGTCTTCCATGAATGTGTGCATCATGTCATGAAAGATTGTTGTCATTGCTCTTTGATAGGTAGCCCCTGCATTCTTTAAGCCAAAAGGCATAACATTCCAATAGTACGTTCCCCAAGGACAGGTGAATGCTATTTTGTCTTGATCTTCTGGGGGTATTTTGATCTGATTATAGCCTGAGAAACCATCCATTAGTGAAAGCATTGCATGGCCCGCTGTGAGGTCTACACTGATGTCGATACTGGGCAGAGGAAAGTCATCTTTTGGACAAGCTTTGTTGACATCTCTAAAATCAGTGCAGATTCTGATACTGTCATCTGGTTTTGATACTGGTACTATATTGGAAATCCATTCTACATAGGCAATGGGTCGGATGAATCCGACATCTAATAACTTCTTGAGTTCAACTTTGACCATGAGTGCTACTTGTGGATTCATCTTTCATAGCTTTTGTTTGATTGGATTAACTCCTGGAGAGATGGATAAGTGATGCATGATTAAGTGTGGATCAACTCCAGGCATATCGGCATATGACCAGGCAAAATTAATTTGTTTTTCTTTAAAAAAAAGGATAAATGCTGATCTTTCCTCTTCTGCCAGGGATTCTGCCAGGTGTCTATTTTTGACTGCTTCTATGGTACCAATGTTGATTGATTGAGTGGGCTCAATCAATATGGGTGATCTCTCATGAAAGTGCTCTAGAAGAGTGTCAAGTCTCCCATCTTTAGGTGCCTTGAAAAGGTTTTCACCCTCAGATGCGTCCTTTATTTTTACTTTTTTGTGATCTAGAGCTGCCATTGATTGGTTTTCAGCATCAGATCTTTTACTTGGCTCATTTTTGCAACTGAGAGACTTGGCACTCTTTGGTTTGCAGACATCATTACTTTGATCGCTGGTAGAGCCTATTTCCGGTTTAACGGTACATAGGTAATGGATAATAGACTTATCATCTAGGAAAATTGGTATATCATGTATTTCGGGTTCATCCCAGTCAATGAGGTTAGGAAAGACAAGTGGTAAGGAATCATTTTGTGGATCAAGTTCTGCTACTGTAAGTGTTAAGATAGAGGTTTTATTGTGATTGGTCTTGGTTTTAAAGAAGTTGAGGATTTCGTCGAGGTCTTCGATGGTATTATCTTCCTTATAGATTTGTTCATAATGTTTTTGTTTGCTTTCCTTGGTGTCATAGATATGCTGCAGTCCAAATTCAAGAGGTCCACTTTTGCATTATGCTCTTCTTGAGAAAGGGGTGTGGCGCCAATATTATTAGGGATATCTGTAGTAGCATTTGAGCAGGTACCCCATTCGTATTCATTGGAATTAGTCTCTGAGGCATCATCCCAGATTCTATCAGTGCTGTGAACAGGTATGTTGTATGGTGAAAATAGATCTTTGATGATGGATACCATTTTGACAGTTTTTGTTGATTCGGTGTCAGATCCTGCTTCTACTTTCTATATTTGTTCATAAATTGTGCCTCCTTGGGGAGGAACAATGGTATCAAGAGATGATATTATCAGTTCTTAATATATTGGTGTTTGAAGATGAGCTACTACTGCAGATATGGCCTTCTTGTGGCTTAGAAGCTTTTCTTGATGTAACTTCTATTCTTGACGTTCACATGCCTTGCGGATTGTTTCTGCTGACTCAAATAGTGCTTCCTGCCAAGATTCTTCTTTGTACTTCTTGTTTGCTTTCCATTGAGGTTTTGTAGTTATGCATGGAGTCTTTCTCAATAGGAAAGTGAATTTACAACCTAATCCGGTTTTGTCTCTATTGGGCTGTGAAGGAAGATCTATGGGTTCTGTGACTCCTTCTTTGCGTTTTCCAATAGGTCCTTTACCATCATATCCCATTTGCTGCATGATTAAGTATCCCTTTCCATATAGGTGTGTCGGTAGAACTATGTCCAGAGCAGCTGCTCTATTATCTTCTTCCTCATCTTTGTATAACCAACTAAGAATGTCCTTATCTTCTAATTCATGTGCTAGAGTGCCCAGTTGGATGAAGGTACCATCAAATTTGGTGATGGGCTGAGTTACCAGATGTGTTGATGTAGTAGGAAAACCATGAGATCTGGGTGATGTTGGTAATTTGGCCAAACACAGGGGTTCCAAAGAGTATTCTCCCATACCTTGGTCTTTGATTTGCATTTGCTATTTGAAATTTCCTGATAATGATTCGAGCTTTGCTGTCTGTAGATCTGATGTTGAGGATCTCTTCTTTTCCCTATTATGGGGAACCAAACTGTCTTGGGCTGCCCCCATTGCATTAAAATGTTGAAATGGATTGTGATCAGTAGATATGGAGAACTCTTGTCTGTTATAAGGAAATTTGACACACTAGTGATAAGTAGAAGGCACTGCTTGCATTTCAGTGTATCCAGGGTCAATCTAACAAAATATTGTAGGTAAGATCTATATCTAAGACCTGACATATAGTATCTTTTTGCACGGGTCCAACTTGAATGGGCAACATCACGGTTCCTTTAGATGACCTTTCCTCATCATCATATGCTTTTATGGTAATCTTTTTACGAGGATCAATAGACTCTTCAGAGAAGCCCAATGCACGAACAAGTTTTAAGGTACAAATATTGAGTCTAGCTCCTCCATCTATTAATACTCTCTTGATTCTATGTTTATAGACAATGACTTCAATATGGAGAGGAGTATTATGTGGATGGCTTAATCAGATATTGTCATGCTCAGAAAAAGTGAGATTATGAGGCCCCGTCATATGAGCGACCATGGCTTGGAATTTGTCAGTATCTAGATCTTGAGGTACATTTGTTTCCAATAATGCTTGTTCCAATATGTCTTTGTGTTTTGGCGAAAGTTTTAGCAACTCTAGTATGGATATTTGAGTAGGAGTTTTGCGCAGTTGGCTGACTAGATCATATTGAAGTTTGGGTACAGTGTTTGTTGTTGACATATGTCCTTTCAAGACATATTTTTGAGCTCTGGTGGTTACGTTGACTGATTCATGATTATGCTAGTCTCGGATTGTGATGACGTTTACATGATTGTCGACAGCTGATATATGATTAATGGTGTTATTGTAAACATGATTGATACGTGCCCCACGGGTATCATTTGAAGTGGAAGCTCCATCTTTGTTATAGTTTAGAAGAGGATTCTTGAAAGCTCCATGGTCACTGTTTGTCTTGAGACCATCTATTGTTAAATCACCTCTATCAATCATGTCTTGAACAATGTTTTTCAATCTCATGCAATCATTTGTTTGATGACCTTTGTTGCGATGAAAATCACAAAAGTGTGAGTCATTCCACCAAGGTGGTTTGATTTGTGGTTCATAGTTGCTGATTGCGGGCAAAGAGATAATCTTGTTTGCCAGGAGTTCTTTGAATGTTGACTCCAATGATTGACCCAGTGGTGTGTAGATGCGTTTTTGATAAGTGTTGGTAGTACCCCGTGAATTATTGTTAGGTCCTCGATTTGTGTTATTGTTGGTATTGTTTGCGTTATTGGTATTCGGTTGATTGATATTAGGTGCGCAAGCGTTAGTGTCAGGGTTAGCACCTTTGGGATTTTTTGTAGCTTGAGGATTTCCTGATAATGTGAGCACGGGCTGCTTGGATTTTGGATCATTTGGTTCATTGCCACCTTCATTTCCATTGTTTTTATTTCTGGTCCAAAACCTAGATTTGTCTAAGTTGTTGTTTTGATTGTTGTAGTTTGATGAACCTGTTCCTTCTTTGAAGAATTTTAGTGTTCCTTTCTTGACACATGCTTCTTCCACTTGAATACCATTTTCAATCAGTTTAGCGAAAGACGGTATGCATTGGAGCTTGAAACTGTAACTCATCTCACTATTCAAGTTGTCAATGAAAATTTCCATTTTCTCCTTTTCAGGAATATCGTGAGGATATCTTGAAACCATACAGCGCAAACGTTGAAGGAATGCCATGAATGTTTCATTGTTTTTCTGTTTGGTATTACAGACGTCTAGCATGGTGATGGCATGTTGAATGTTATAGGAATACTGTGTTATAAATTTGTTGACTAGTTCATCAAATGATCTGATAGGAGGTGTGATCTTAGATAACCACTCCATTGTTTGTCCCCCCAAAATTCTTGGGAATAACTTCATCAGATAGGTGTCGTCATGAGCGAATTCAAGACTCATTGTGCAAAATTCTCGAACATGATCTTGGGGATCACTTTTCCCATCGTATTTATCAAATTTAGGAATGTCTGAGTTTGGAGGAAAAGGCACCATGTTCAATCTTCTGTCAAATGGATAAGGACAGATTTCATTTAATGAGTACCACACTGTTGTCCCTTGTTGCATGTCTTGCATTTGTCTTTGTAACATTTGCATTTGTTGAGTAAGAGCAACCAAAGGCACATTATTTTGCCGAGGAAGAAACTCTTCCCTTGTATTAGTTCTTAGCTGAAAAGGTGTGTTAAATGGTATATTTTGCTCTGGAGTTTCTAGCTCGGGTATATGCATTTCTGGTATATGTTGTTCTGGAATGTGTTGCTCAGGTATGTGTTGTTCAAGGTTACAAGTTTCCTCTTCTCTTTATTGTTCTTGATATGCATATTGTTGAGATCCGGTTCTAAAGATGTTTGCGTCTAAATCTTCGGGAAGTTTAACGCCTTTACTTGTGAGCATAAGTAGATACTTCTCTTTGTCATTTTCCATGAGTCTTTTTACAAGTTTTTGAAAGGAAGTGCTTTCTTGAAATTCTCGAAGGAGTTCTTCCGTGATTTTAGGTTCTTCTAGATGTGGTCCTTCAAATGGATTAGATAACCTTCGCATCATGCTTGATTCTGGTGTTGCTTTGCTTTGTTTATTTAGTTGAGAGCGAGTTACAGGCATCTTAGTAAAAGCTTTCTGTGACAAAGGGGACAAAATCCTCTTCAATATGTTGTTCTGGGGTTGGTGGTTCAAATCGAGTTGTGTTGTAAGTGATGCACTCATCGGGTAAGAATGTCGGATTGATCTTTCCTCCATGATTAATTCATTGATTGAATGCGGATTTTTGGCAATATGCTCTAGTCTTCAAAGGCTCCCTGTCAAATTCAGTGGATTTGTTCTCGATATAGCGTTGAACGTGATGAAGAAATGTTCGATGAGACTTGAAAAGTTGATGATTGATGTATAAAAACTTATTTCTTTTGAGGAATTTGGAAAAACTTGGTTGTTGTTTCTTCAACATGATGTTACGATAAAGATTCTTTCTTCTCAAAATATGGGGATTAGTCATTCATAAGTGATTCAATGGTTTCCTTTGATTTGTTTGGATTTAGTTGATATTGTTTTAAAAATTCAAGTCTTACTCTATCAAAGTGAAGGTTTAGATGCCCCTTCACAATAAAGCGTGTCAAATGATATGGATAAAAGTCTCCCGACATGGAAATTTGATTTGACAACCTGAAATTTTTAAACAAGTGTTTTTGAGATGAAATCCGTGAGATGGTAAAGGATTCTTTTGATACTTGTGATGAGGTGTCCGGATTATGATAGGATAGATATGTTTTACCGTGCAATCAGTTTCAGATTTTTACAACATTTGTTTTGACACAAACTTTGCTCAAGAAATAGCTTTTAAAGTTTTGTTTTTGCTACTCTGCTTTGATGAAAAATGATGTTGATGGAAAAAGGCTTCTGAAGATGTTTTCAAAATTTTTAAAATTCCTCACTATTTTGCCCCTTGTCTTTTTGCTTTTGGTCATGCGCTAAAACAGAGACAAGATGCGCTACCAAATTTACTTTACGCACTAAAAGAATGACCACACGCGCTAGGCTGCCCCCAACCACGCGCTAAAGTTTTGACTGTTTAAATTTTTTTTCTGTCTATTTTGAAAGGCTATGCGCTAGTATGGGTTTGTGACGCGCTAACTGTTCAACCTTACGCGCTAAAGTTTGGTTTTCACGTGCTAAGATGATGTTTCAACATGCTAGACTATTTTCCCGATGAGCTAATTATTTAACACTATTTTAGAATTTGGATAAAACACTACTGTTTTGAATAGACGCGCTAATTTGATGCTTGGATGCGCTAACAAAAATACCCTATGCGCTAAGGAGTTGTTCCCACGCGCTAATCTGCCCTGATTTTTCCTTGGATTGGTTTTTCTGCAATTTTTGGATTTGATTGTGAGTTTTTCAGCCTTGATGGATGATTTTCTGAAGTAGTAAATGCAAGCATAGCACAAAGAAGACAACCATTTTTGCCTAGTCTAACAAAAAGTGTATGTTCTGCGAGGATGTGTTCAAATCCTCAATGTTTTAATAGGTTTGGATACAAAAAATACACTTCAGAAAGACTCTTTATTCAAAGGTCATAAATAACATCATAGCCCACTAGTCTTGATACTCTGTCAGCTCAAACAATCGTGTCACCCCCTAGAGGGCGCCCATTTTTTTGCCTTTTGCCAGAAATTAACTCAAAGTGAATTGCTTCACAATTGAGTAGTTATCTTGGGAGATATATGGTGAGTAATCTTGGGGGCGGATTCTTCCCCACCCTTGCACTATGAAGTTATACATGTTTGGTTACTGACTCGGTTCAAAGTTTCTATTTCTATGGCTCTTAATCAGACTTCCTATTCGGTCGTCAGTGATAAACTCCCTCAGGAGGCTTCCCAACCTTTAGAAAAACAGCTTTACATATCTCAAGGATACTGGGGGAAGGCTAATCACTGCGCGTAACCGTTGAAAAGGACTTTCATCACTTTCCACTTTTGATTATAGTGGGTTGGAACACTTGGTGTCAAAGCCATTTCCCACTTAGGTCGTCTCCTTCACACCGGCCAAAGAATGGCTTTAAGAGTTTTTCAACCCCTCGGGAAGGCAGGCCTGCTAAAGGATGTAAATGCTTGAAGTACAGAAAGCTTAAGAGTGGTTTGGCTTTTTGATCACCCAATTAAGGGGAGAGCATATACCTTCCACTTTCGAGACAAGGCAAACAAGGTTCTTTTTAAGCCTTCAATTCAGTGATTTGCTAACCTCTACTTGGAGATGTTGCTCCAAAAAAGCATGGTGTTAATTTTACTTCCCCAAATCAGTGATTATTTAATCTAAGGAAATAACTGAATCAATAAAGCAAAAAGTTTGATTTGGTCAACAAAAGAAAAATTGGTAAACAAAAGGGGAATAACTTCCCTCTTTGATTGCAACAAAACTTTTTAGTTGAGGTTCTTTCCTTTGCACAAAAATTGAAGATGAATCCTTTTATACACCAAAGGATGGTGAGGTTCCTTTTATAGCTCTATTTTTGCAAAAAAGAAATGTTTGTCTTGTTCTTTTTAGAGCCCAAAAATAGGTTTTCTCCTATGAAAGCAAGAAATGTTCGGTTCAGTGATTCTTTTTATAGCCCAAAGGAAATATGTGAGTTCAATTTTTAAGAATAGAAGAAGTTTAAAAATTTAAACTAACTTAACTAAGTTAGTGAAAATCCTAACTATCTTAATATTTTAAAAATTTTAAGCCCCCATCTGCAACAGATTTGTTAGAATCCTGCAAGAAAACAAGTTGAAAATGTTAGATGGTTGGTGGACTTCAACAAGTCTATTTTTTTATTCCCGGTTATAGATTTTGAAACTTTGATTTCTGTCTATTTTTGATGCGCTACAGAACAAATTGTACGCGCTACACAATAGCTGTGATGCGCTAAAAGAAGGTGGTGAAGCGCTACACTGTTGTTAAGATGCGCTACTCTGTGTGCCAAAAGCGCTTCTCTATTTTTCTCCCGCACCGAGACCTACAAGAAAATTTTAATATTCTTATGCGCTAATAAACGGACTTGACGCGCTAGATGATAGACCCCACGCGCTGAACAGTGAACTGGATGCGCTATGCTGTTGACCAGATGCACTAGGGAATGATTCCCACGCGCTGGTTCTCATTTTCCGCAGACTTGTAAAAGTGGTTATATTTCAAAACCGATTAGATATATGGGGTTCGATCCCGATGGTGGGCGCCAGAAATGTATGTGGGAAAATCGGGTGGATAGAACTAAAAATGTGAAAAATGGAGTTCTAGGGAGACTTGTCCACACACCCATAGAACTTCTTGGTGCAAGCTATGGAGTCATGAAGTATGGCTTAGCTTCCCAAGGTTGGTTCCATGGTTCTCTATCTCACAAGGTCCCTCAAACCAATGTTTTTGCTCTCAGATCACTGAGCAAAATGGTTTAGGGATGACAAATGCAAGAACGAGGGATGCTTTGATAGATTTTAGAATGAAATGCATCCTAAGCTATGCATGATCTAAAAATGCAATAAACTAGATTATAAGATGACAAGGTTAGTATAAATACTATCCTAACATGATATATTAGTCTATGATTGAGCTAAATGATAAAGAAATTATTCTAAACATGCATATTTAGACTAATTCCTAGTTAAAAGAGAGGCTAAATGATGAGCATAAATGATATATGAAATATTGAATGCATTTGAACATAAGTATGATGCTAAAGACTTGGTCCCTAAAATGGAGGATGAAGAGCTCTATTTATAGCAAAAATAGGGCAATGGATGGTTAGGATTGAAAGAGTTAATCAAGGGCTAAGTTTGAAAGTTGGGGATCCATGTTTGTAATTGGCACCAATGAAATGGTGACAAATGTCAACATAGGGTGGGTTGAGAAAAGGGGTTGGTGGCATTAAATTCCTGAGAAGACCTCATGGTTACCCTAGGGGGTAAGGGTTAAGCTTAAGTTAGGGTTACCCATTGGATTAAGTCTTAATCAAAGGATAAACTCTTGTGCAAATGATTAAGGGATAACCATGGTCAAAGCAATGAATGCTTGATGAGACCCTTGGGTTACATGGAGGTTGAGTTAGAAGAAATTATTTAATCATGCTAGAGGGTTGAGTTAACCATTAATGGTTTGGGAGACTTGGAAAGTTAAGTGGTTGAAGCCTTTAAAGGTTTTCAGAGACTTTGAGGATTTGAGAAGTGACCTCCCCTTGTTTAGGGATGTGACAAAGTTTAGTAGATGGGTTAGGCTAATTAGAAGTGTTCAGAAGAGTCTAGAAGGGGGTTAGGAATAGGTTTTAGGAGGCAAGTGGGAGATGTAGGATTTTGCAAGTGGATGGAGGGATAATAGGATTTAATAAAATGAATTTACTTCAATTTGGTTGCAATTTGGGGAAATTAAATAAATTTGATTTATTCAATTTAGGATAACTATTTAATTAGATTTGAATTTAATTAAAAGTGGATAGAAGAGATTTAATCAAATAAAATGATTTATTCCTTAAATGGTAAAAAGAAGTCTAGTGAATTTAATTTAAATAAATTGAGTAATTTACTTAATTTAAATAGAAGAATGTGGGTGATTCAATTAAATTAGATTTAATTAAATAGAGAAATGAACATAAAATATTCATTTAGGAATATGGTCATTTTTATACGTCTATAGTACCTGTCTAGGAGCTACTCGCTCCTCCTCTCCTACACCCTCTGTTGTCCTAACACCACTAATCCTCACACCAACAGCTCCTAGAGATCCGCCCTCTGATCTCTACTGTTGTCTCATCCCAACTGGTACCCTGCTGCTACTCGCACTAGGATCACCACTTGCCTGCCTAGGAGCCTCTGCTCTCCGTCCTTGTCCCTGTCTCTCTCCCTGTGCATGTGCAGGGGCATCATCCTCTATATCCTCTATGAGAGGCACCTGCTCTGCTAGATCTATAAATCTAGGGAATGGATGCTACTGGAACCAATCCCTATACTGGGGCAACACCCCCGCATCTGCAATATCCTCTAAATAATCCCACCGAAGTCGCTGTAACCCTGTCAGTGCCTGCATGCTCAATGCATAGGAAAACTTAGGGGCCCATCCTCGTCTCTCCTTGTCTGCATAACGAGCATAGGGGGTAAACTCCTGTGAAATCCCCTGAGGCCTAACATACTGCATCATAACCCGAGTAACAACAAAAATCTTGATGACTGTCATTGATCTGCCGATGAGAGGATGAGTCATGAATAGATCTCCGTGCATAGCTCTCCAGTCATCCCAAGGTGCTCCAGACCCCTGTATGGTCTCCATATAAAACCTATCAAATCATCCAGCTGCCGTCTCCAGTACTCTGTCTTTTCCAGATGGGGCTGAGTAATGTATCCACAATATCTATAAACAATCGACTATTGTGGATCTCTGGTATCATCCACTATAGGTCTGCACACTGCGATGTGCTCCTAGGTCCATATCATTTTTCATACGACATTTCACAGTGCAGGCAGAAACTTGTACGAGTCAGGAATAGGTATAGGATGACAAAAGACTCTGATACGATACAAAACAAGCATTCACATGACAAAATGGTGTCTTAATTAAAACATTCGTACGATACAAGGGGAGGTATAAAACAAAAAATCTATTAGACTTAAACGACAAAACAATACAAAGCAGTTTGTCGTACGACACAAGATGTCATCTCGCATGACAACACGACAATGACCGACTTGAACAAGACTAAAAATTCAAAAAATCAACAAAAAAATTCAAAATTGATGAAATGAAAGGGCTAAAAATTAGACTCTTACTGCTGGCTCGTAGTTCTGCAGTCGATTATGACACCTTTGGCGCTCAAATCGGTGTTCCTAGATCGGAATGACCATTTTTCTTTGTAGAAAGATTTTTCAAATTTCAAACTTGGGAGGTTAAAATGAATTGAAAATGACACTTGGACCCCTTATATAGCCAAAACCCTAATTTTTCAACTTGCTTCGATGGACATGAAAATTGTATCCTTAGCTAATTTGCCTGTTCTGATTCCATTTTCAGGATTGAAATCAAAATCCAAGATCATTCTCCTAGTTAGTTTCAATACAATTTGGACCACTTAGCGCTTTCATCACATTCTCATTTTTTTCTTCAATTTGTGCTCAATTTCACATCAATTAATGCTAAATCTTCACAAATATTCCTTTGACAAAATCTTTGTGCTCAAGTAATTATCATCGCCAGCAATTGCCTATAATCATCATGTACTCGCTATCTTTCAATTTCGCTCCCGAGGGGGCATACTCAAGACCTTATGACCTCACATCTTCAATGTCGAGAAATTTTTCAAATCTTCATCAATAGTCGAGCAAAAAAAAATAATTTTTTTTTCAACTAAAGAAAATCAAACAAATTCTTATTGCTAAGGGGCATCTCAGCTCAATCGCTTCATATCAAGTTGAGATCTCTCGATCATGTAAATCGAATCAATCGCTAGGGGCATATCAATTTCATCGCTTCAAATCAAGTTGATATTTGCCTTCATCTGAATTAGTCTCTTAACGTTAATTAGTTTCATCGATTTTCATTAAGTTGACTATTTGTTTAAACTCAATTAAAAGTTTAAAGAGTATCTTTGATCACACGCTCAATCTAAGCAGGTGTTCAGTTTCATTGCATCAAATCAAGCTAGACAGTTTATCTTCTCTCATCGTGTCTTGATCCATCAAGTTCAAGATCGATTTTATCTTCGCTCACTGTGTCTAGTTCAATCAAGTTCTAGATCAGTAAAATCCGCTTCTTGATCAATCAAGTTCAAGTTCACTATCTTTGCTCTCTATCGATCCTAGTTCAATCAAGTTCGGGATCGGTTTCTCTTTAATCAACTCTGTTCAACTTCATCACTTTAAAATAAGCTAAACACCTCGCTCTTCATCTAGTTCATGATCAATCAAGTTCAGAATTGGTATCTCCTAGACATCAACTATTGTTTGAACCAATGCGCTGCTTGCACATTAATTCAAAGAGGAGCAAATGTAATACCCTAAAATTGGTTATCTAAACCATGTGCCCCTAATTTTGACAACATCACCAAGGTCCTAACCAAAGGCAATTAAATCAATTTCAAGCACACAATTAATTAATTCTTCAATCATCAAATGTCACATGGCAAGTCAATTATTCTATATTAATTAAATATTTATCTAATTAATTAAATCATTCCAAGAAAATCATTTTGATGAATGATCCTATTTTAATTTATTAAATATCCTTGCATATTTAATTAATTAATAAATTTACCATTTAATCATAAAAAAGAATTAATTTATCAAAAAAGAGGAATTAATATGCAAATCAAGAGTTAAACTGAAAATTAAATAAAAGAATTGAATTGAGAGAGAAATCAAACTTGAGATATTATTTCTTTCTTCTGAATTGAGAACTTGAAATCAAAAAAGCAATTAAAGGAATTTTTATCATTCTCTAAAATTGGAACTCAAAGCTTTTGAGAAAATAAGTTCAGTTGCATTGAAAAAGACTCTTTTCTTGAATAAATCGCATGGAATCACCTATTTTCATCTCAAGTGCATGAAATTAATTGAATATATTTCTAATGCAAACTCAAAATTCTTTTCTAAATGCATTTCAATTAAACTATAATTGGAATCTATCTCAAGGTTAACTGAATCTAATTTCTCAATTATTTCAATTATCCTAAATTGTGCTTTTTCTTGATCTCTCTTGTGATTCTCTATAAATTCAGCCTTCATCTCTCATTCAAAACACCCTGGAGATTTATTGTTATTATACAGTTTGTGCTTTTGAGTCATTGAAGATATTGTGCTTGCTTTTTGAGATTATTGCATCTTAGTTTAATTTCTTTTTGCATATTTCATGATTGCTTGAATTCATATAGCTTACTATTCATCCATCTAGCATAATCTTGCATCCATTTAGCTTAATATCATGCTCATATAGATTAAATCCTTCATCTCGGTGTAGTCTAGTCACTGGTATTACTTATACAAATCTGAGAGCAATCTTATACTCGCATCTTTTAGAAGGCAATTGGTCGATTTGTTATGGTTATATTATTCATGCTTATATCTGTCTAACCATACATGTAATGACTTAATTGAAGTGTTGTGTCTTGCAGCTTACAAACTTATTCCACTTTTTCACACACACAGTAACTATTGTTGTTGTTGATAATACAATTGAGTCTAGCTTTTGGAGTGTGCGTTTTTTCGCGAAAGGGTTTTCCCACAAATATCTGGTGTTGTAGTTTCATTTGTTAAATATGATTTTATATGTGTTTATCTAATTTGCAATTTTTTAAAAGTTTGTAAGAAATTTCTGCATCACCTCTCTTTTTAGATTAGCATTTGGAAGCGTTATTCTACACTTAGGCTTCCTTTTTTATTATTACATTTGTTTTAAAACTATTTTAAAGCCTTTTCAAAAACACCATTCTATATATATATACCATGAGCATTGTATTAGATAAGATGATATATTTTGAGCCATTTTATGGAACATGTCAGGTACATGTTTATGATTCCACATTTAGCTAAAGCTTACAATGTTGGAATATGTTCCATAGAGATTCATTAAATCAAATGTCTTGAGAGCTTCTTTGCATTATCCATTTTGTTCACATATTGCGACCACTTCTCTTCATTCCTTAAGATAACACCGCTTTGAGGCATTCGGTCAAATAGTTCAAGTGTTGTCTAGGCTACAACTTTTAGATTTGTTTTGATCTTAAGGAAGATGTAACTAATTGTGTTTCATTATATGTCCATACACAATCCCAAAGCTTGCAAAGTTGATTCAACAAATCTATTTTACACAACCTACATATAAAACTACCAAAAGATATCTCTTCAACTCATTTCATTTAGCAACTCGCAATCTTTTTATGCTTTGACTTTTGCATACTGGCCACATATGAAGAAGGGCACAACATATGTTGTAGAGATGGGATTTACACATTCCTATTGTATATGCTTGGAAGTTAATGCCTTTTCAACAAATACATTTGTTTATTATTTGCAGTCATTATATTCCATGAGATGATACATTTTTATGCGTTTTGTTAAATAATGCATGGTTTTGTGAACATCTCGCAATCACTACAAACCATGAAACGGTTTTGTGAACATCCTGGAATCATTGCAAACCATGAGATGACATATATTTGAGGCGTTTTGTCAAATATTTTCTGCTATTTGTCTTGTTGAACAAGTCAAGTGCATATCCACACTTCCACATTTTGCTTACATATCTCTTCAACTCATTTCATTGAGCAATTCACACACACACACACACACACACACACACACACACACACATGTACATCTGTACATGTATATGTGTATACACACACACACACATCTATGTATATGTGTGTGTGTGTACATATACATATTTCAGACAGCTAAAAATGTCTCATTGATCATGTACTAATTATTTGTCTTATTAATTAAATAATTATTTAATTAATTTAATTAATCTTATTCTTCCACACTAATTTAATCATCATATATCAACATTATTAATTATTCAATTTCTATTGTATTTTTATCTTCATCATTTAATCATTAACCCTTTTCTAATATTAATTAAATATTTATTATTTAATTAATTATGATTTAATCCCCTTAATTAAATAATCTTTATTATTTAATTGAATTCAATTTCTAAATAATTAAATAATTTCTTTAAATTATTTAATTAACTAATTTATTCTTCTAATTCAAATCCAAATCCCCAAATTCTAATTTCGTCCAATTTCAATATTCTTCTAATTCAAATTCAAATTCCGATTTCTTCAAATTCCAATTTCATCTAATTTCAAGTACATGTGCATTTCAATCACTTTAAAAAAATCTAAATTCAAAAAAAAATTGAATTTCTAAATCAAGTTCAACTTACATGCAAATGGAGTTGAATTTCAAATTAAAAATCCTACAACACATGTTAAAATTATGACTAATTGATCAATTCAATTAAATGATTAATTAAATCAATTATCTCTTTAATCTCTATTTCTATCACTCAATCAACTTTTTTATAAAAAACATTCAATCAGTCATCTCCCCAATTAACTCAATTTTCTATTTAATCTATTCATTCATCAATTCAATCAATTGAGTTCCACCTCCCAATCATCAATTTAACTATCAATCAACATTTGAGCTCACTTGAGTTCCACCTCTCAATCAATCTTCTCTAAAAATCTATAAATTTAGCATCAATCTCCATTTTCAACAATCATGAACTTCGAAATCTTGTGCCATCTTTATGCAGGTTAGTAGCACAATATCTAAGAGCCAACATTACTCAAGGAAGAGGAGAATAATGGAAGCGACTTGCATATTGCAATAGGGGGTTTTACTTGATTTATTTTATAACCTTGTTGTTTTGAATGCTTAGTTTTATTGATTTATTTAGATTTTGTTAGCTAGAATAGGATTTGTGATTTCGTATTTGATTCTAGTTAGCTATGGTGAATTTTATTGATAAACATTTGGTGAACCTAACGTGAACATACAACTAATTATCTTCTATTTTTGGTTTTTCATGTTTTTGTAGGTTTGTACGGATTTTTGCAAGTTTGTAGGATCTGTATGGATTTTCGTAGGTGCAGTTAATTATTTCACATTCGTTCATACGTAGTGTTGCATTCACTCATTCATCATATCAATTTCATCCTTGCAAAAATTTATAATTGTTCTGTCACTATGTCCTATGTCACATCAGTCTATAGTAGATTTTGCATTCATCTAGATTAGTTTTCTGGCATTTTAGTTTAGTTATATGTTTTCATCATTCTGTTTTTTGACTAAATTCTGCATTTAGATTTTCAATTCAAGGATTTATAATATTACTTTCATATGCTACCTAACATGCATCAAATCTTATGGCTCCCAAAGTAATATTCAAGATTTTAGGGTCTAGGAGGAAGGCATAACAGAGAAGGCAACAAAGTTGTTACCAGAGAATCTTAAAAGCAGAAAGGAAAATCAAGGAGCAGGAAGAAAAAATTGCCCTTTTTAAATACCATCGCCAGGTGCAATCTTACATCATGAAGTACAACATGATAAACAAAGATGAGCTAATGGTTGATCTGATTTTGGAATAACATCGCTGTTTGCAGGCTTCCTTTTTTTTTTCATTTCACATTCATTTTGTCATCATCTCACAATCATCTTTTCAGAAATTTGCATTCATTTAAATAAAGTTTCAAATTCGTTGAATTTTTTAGGAGTTTTTCTATTTTTTGTTTTTCAGTTTTGTTCTGGTTTTCTGGTGTGATTGATATTCTGTCTGTTGTGTGTGGCGAAAAAAACATAGAGAAGGTTCAATCAGTCCAAGATTTTTGTGAAACTACTGATATGTGTGATTGTAGGGTCTCTTATATTTTTAATTCATTTTTGGATTTGGTCCTTTAAATGGACACACATTAATTCACTTTTGGATTTTGTGCTTAAAATGGACATGCATGAATTCACTTTTGGATTTGGCGCTTAAAATGAACATGAAATTTGTAAGGAAGTTAAGTAGTAGAACAACTTCCTACACTAACCTTGAGAGGAGGATAATACAAAAAAATTTACAAATTGTTATAGCAGTTACATAAACTTAACAAAAATAATCAAAATATCATGCATACCACAACACAGTAACACAATGATTTACATGGGGAAAATCCTTTCGAAAGAAAAAACCCCACACTCCAAAAGCAACTCAATATATTATTAAAAAATCAATAACATATTACAATATACTTGTAGAGAAATCTCTTCATAGGAGTACCATTAATCAGAGACTCAGAGGTAACTCAATCACCATAAGACTCTTACACACAACATCTATCTCACGCACCTCATATATAGGAGATAAAATACAAGAAATCGTCAAACAATATTACAAAACCATGGGCTAAAACCACCCAATAAAGTAGAGTCGATCTTTTCTCCCTTCTAGATGCCCTATGACATGTTAAAACACACATCAACAAGTATCCATCCCTTTTACAACTCATTTATGTGTTTGATGTATTTTATATTTCCTATTTCAGGAGTACAAACTTTCAGAGGCCATAACTTGAGAACTGTGTGTCCTATTGACGAATTGTTTGAAGCGCCGGAAAGCTTGCGAAGTTATCTATTTCCTAGTAAGAAGATATTCTGCATACAACCACTTTTCAAGGCATTTAAGGGCCTCTAAAGTCCTCAAAATGAAATTCAAACCTTTCATTGCACCCCTCCAAAACGGAAACTTTAATATCTTCAAAAATAGTTGTGATCTTGCGATGTAACTTTACCAGAATGCTTATCTAGCCAACTAGAAGCTTTAGGAATAATTTCATACCATTTCGTGCCCAAATTAAAACTTACTATAAATAGTAACCTCATGTAAATGAAAGGTTGAGACACCATTTTACAACACAATTTACTTTTGGATTTGGTGCTTAAAATTGACATGCGATGCAATTAAAATGGACATGCATGGATTTATTTTTTGGATTTGGTGCTTAAAATTGACATGCACCTAGCTAATGAGTATATTATCTCACACATTGCAATATCTTAAAGGAAAGAAATTTTGAGTGCCTTCTCTCTGTCTGGAGTGGTCCTAATGTTAACATACACTATCCTCTCCCTTGGCTTTCATGGACTTGGGTGCAAGAGAAAAGTGTTAACGACGCTCAAAATTTTACTTTTTTAGATTTTTAGGCCTACCTTTTGGAACCCTATTGGTTTTGGAAGGGAATGACCCAAGCGGTACTTTCTTTCGGTCCTGTATATAAATATTCTTGATTTTGGTGAAAATCATAAATCAACTAGCGTTGTTGCGTTATATCAATAGTTTACCTTGGTATCAACATACAAATACCTCTGTGGTCTTGATGAAAGTGAAAATATTCTAGTGCTTGTGTGCCAGATACGTAAAAACCTATGTTCTATAGGCTGGGATATCTCTTAAATGAGCTAGCCACTGCATGTATGACCAACTAATTTACCCTGAAAGTTCCCCACTATGAACCAAATTTAGTATCCAAAAATCCTTATGTTTGATGATTTAGGGTGTGCGGATCCTACCCTATAGATACCCCTCATGTACCTTGCTTAATGAGACAGAAATCCTTCGACGATAATATATTTGAATCTTTGGAAAACTAGCATACCCGAGAAATGTGTGCCATGCAGTGGAGATAGTGCTGCCAGATTCTCTATCTATTTATTTTGTTTTGGTATTTCGTAGAGGCTTCATTGAATGGTGTCCACTTTCCAACCTAGGCATTGTTTACTATGTTTTTCTATGTATTGCTCATGTGTTGAACCAGTATATAGTCAGTTTTGATCTTGGGCTAATCTAGGCCCTTCACCTTGCATAACTTTGATTTATAGAGTGTGTCAGGTCAAAATTTATTTGGTCATACTTATCTAAAAACTGTGTTCTCAAAAGCAGAAAATATGTTACTAAAAAAAAATCACTTCGACAATTTGATCAAGCAACAACAGTGCAAATAATGTCCTCACTTTCAAAATAAGACAAAACATCTTATCTTTTGTGATCATAGATTTGCCTAGAGTCCTTAGTCCTTGCATAGTCGTCATAATCATTGCATAGTCCTTGCACAGTCATCATAATCTTTGCATAGTCATCATAATCCTTGCACAGTACTTATATAGTTGTCATAATCCTTACATAAGTCCTTGCACAATCATAATTATCTTTTCATAAGTCCTTGCATAATCTCCATTTACATCTCTCATAGTCTGCTATTAGCTACATATTATAGGTGTCAGAACATGAGTTAGGATGGGTCTACCAGGTGATGGTCTATTCTCGTTTCATCAACCCAACCTAGTCCCAAATGATGATCAAAGAGAAATCCTTGATGTCTTAGATAATATTGCTTGGGAATTAGAAACAAGTGCTCCTCAATATATTGGAGTTGAGTTTGAAATAAATAGTGAATTTAGGAGAGCTTGAATAATTGAAATAGCAGTTGAACAAGAACATATTCAATAGGCATTTGAAAGGCTCACATTACAACAACAACATCCTCAACAAGGTCCTCAACAACTTCCTTGTCCTAATCCTCAATAGGGTGTCATTATAATTTGCATACAATATAGTCCTTCAGTCTCAAGTCTAACATCTACATTCTAGGTGCATTGCAGTCTTATATAGGTGTTAGTGTCATCATTAGAGTCCTTAAATGCCCGTCACAATATCACAAAAGGAAAAAAATAAGATAGATCCAAACAGTGACCCATTAGTTAATCCTACTTGGAACATGAACGTGTCAAATAGTTAGACCCGCAGGTATACAACAGTGTTTGGAAACATAAACATTATGCCTACAATAGAAGAAATTGAGCACAACACACTAAGAAATTGAGGGTGCGCAACAAGATCCACAACCTCTCATGATTCTCAATGCACTTATTAATAATGACAGAGATAGATATCTCTCCCTATTATTGCAAAACAATGCTAAGTTACCCCAAAATTTTGACGTTACAACAATTTTACCACCAGGGGTTACTTTGAGTCAAAATGTCAGTCAAACACCAAATGCATCACAAATCCAAGCTACAGTTTCAATCTCTAAACAAAATGCTATTCAAAGTGCACAAATATCATCAACACAAGAAGCTATAGTTTCAACTAAAAGCTCACAATCTGGCATGGCATCATCAAATGTAAATGCTACTACTGAAACACAGGCCAGTGCCACTTCCCAAACTACACCAACTGTATCAAGTACTCCTAGATAGAGTCAAACACAATCATCACAAGTTTCAAACCCAACAAGTACAACTCAACCTCCAGTTTCCCATTTAATTGGATCAATGTATAGTCACCAAAATGTAAATCCAGGTCCCACTAACTCATTTGGCACAACTCAACCAAACGTTAACACACAATTTGCTTATTTTACTCCACCCAGTGGGACTCAAAACATGCAAGGTTACAGTTATGACACATTTCAACAACCTCTGATATATACCAACACTAATCGATTTGTTGGTAATATGTATGCACAAAATACACAAATGATTATTTACCAACAAGTGCAAAACCTTCAACAACAAATGACAAATATACAATGGGGAAATGACAAGAAAAACTATACCAATGTAGGACTTACATCCATATTCTTTTGATCACACACTATACATGCCAATTTTTCCTCCTCACTTTTAAACACCCAAATTTGACAGATACAAAGGAAAAGGTGACCCTAGGAATCATATCAAAGAATTTTTCATAGCCTACATTGAGGCTGCGTATGAGGATACATACTTGATGAGATTATTCCCCAAGAGTCTTGGAGGTTCCACTTGGGAATGGTTGTCACATCTCCCACCAAAGATTATATCATGGGGTGAGTTAGCAGAATATTTTATAGCAAATTTCCCACAAAACATTGATACTCTAATGACTTCAATGGATATATGTGTTGCAAAGCAAAAAGAAAATGAAACCTTTGCCTCATTTATAGAATGGTGGAGATTGCTTTACCATAGATGCTCAAGTCATGTTTCGAAGATTGAGAAAGTTGAGATTTTCATAGAAAATCTAATTCATTAGATCAAGTATCTAATACAAATGTAGTGCCTTTCCTCATTTAAGAAAATTATTGAAAAAACCCTAAAATATGAGAAGGGGCTTATAGAGAAAGGCATTTTGAAGTATGGTGGTTCAACTAACAATACAAACAAAAAAAGAACAAAATTTTGGTCAAAGAACAAAAATGTGACCAATGATGGGGTTCTGAATGCTTGTGTAGTAAATAGAGTTCAATCGGTGATGTCATTGCAAGGACTTATCCAATTATCAAACAAAAACTAGTTTCAAGAAAACAATGCAGCTTCAACGAATGCAAATTCCTTACAGTGCACTAATGCAAGAACTCCAAGGGTTAACACTCCAAGAAGAAATTACACACCACTTGGAGAACCTATTGAATCAACATTGAAGAAACTAATATAGACCAATGTGATCACTTTGCCAGAAATCAGGGTATATGAACCAGGTCTCTTTAAACTGACCCGATGGAACGATAATGACTTCTGTGATTATCATCTCACAAAGGGCCACAAGACATCAAGTTGTTACAGACTGAAAAAATTGATCCAAGATCTTATAGACCAAGGTGCAATCATTGTGGACACCAACACGGGATCAACTAATACAAATCATACTATCTTTAAAGATCCCTTTGTCAAACATGATAAGGGAAAGGCTTTAAGCTCAGGAACACAAGATAATACTGAAAAATTAAACCAAGGTCTCATATGACTATGTCATCAATACTCTTAGTGTAGGAGATATGATAGTTTCTACCATCGCTATAAATCCAAGGAATAGATTGTGAAGTAATTACACACTAGTCAAAAGTCACATTACAAGGAGTGCCATCTAATCGTTCTCTGACAACAGGAAGTTACAATGTGGTTGATCATTTGAAAAAGACCCGCACAGATATTACTCTTTGAATTACTCTGAATATCGCCAAATCATAGAGATATTCTAGACAAGGCTCTTCAAGACTCATTTGTTTCTTGGGATATATATGAAAACACTTTCCAATCCATGGTGAGAAATTTGGCTACTCCTACCCATATTGCTTTCATAGAGCAGGTTGTTCCTATAGATAGGCCTTTACATAATGATCGACTACACTTAGAGGTTTTCATACATAAGAGAAAAGTCAGAAGAGTGCTGATAGATGGTGGAGTTATTTTGAACATATGTACACTCAACCTGATTAAGGATTTGGGATACTGACATCTACATAGTAATCTGACAAAGAGGTTAAACATTAAGGCATATGATGATGAGGAACGCCCGTCAAAAGGTGTGGTTACTCTACTGGTACAAGTAGGCCCTGTCACAACTAATGTTACACTCCAAGTCTTGGATAGAGAGCTAGGCTACAATATGCTTCTAGGTCATCCATGGATTCATAAAATGAAGGTCACGCCATTGATATTTTGTCAATGTGTCAAATTCCCATATAATGGCATTGAGATCACCATAAACAGTGACCCAAACCCATTCTAGCATTGCAATTATTTGAAGGCAAGTATTGATAATCAAGAGCCTATTAATCAAGAAGCTCTACTCAGATCATAGTTGGAGTTATTAACAATTACAGATATATAGTCACCTGCACCTCATACACCTGCTGCACCATATTTGTAAATCAAAGAAGTAGGATGTGGGGAGTATTCCATCTTAGACACACTAGCTTCTAGGAAATTATCTCTCTCCCCAAGATCTTTTGGGAGGCCTCTACCTACTCCATCTAGACAAGAAAAAGGAAAGGAAATAGTTAGATATTTAGACTCATGCTCTTTCATTTTATGGGGAGATTTATAGGAAGAATCTCTAGATGAAGATGTGAACCAATTGCTATACAGAGAAGAGGATGACATGACTATAATCAAGCTTCGCTTAGATCAATACGAGAGTGGTTTTAGATTGTTGCATAAACATGGCTATGTACAATGGGCCTGGGACCATAGAAACAAGGAAGGATAAAAATTGCTTTTCCTCAAAAAAATCCAAAGAATCAAGGTCCGAGATACAAGGATATAACACAAAGATCAAAATCCAGACAACATACACGAACTATACTGAATAGGCCTACTCCAACAACATAGAATTATGAATTAATATCTCAATGAGGGTGTTTGTGCCATCATATCAAACAACTGAATTAACCGAAGTATACCCTGCTAATGAACCAAGTGGTGAAGACCTCCGACTTGTTCTTCAATAAACTAGTGTAGCACCTACTAATAATTCAAAGAAAGGAACTTACATCATCTTCGTAGGCCAATGTAGTAATAGAAATTGAAATAGCACCTGCGAATTGATCCAGTACTTGGATCATACCATTATCAGTGATAAATTCACCAAGGGAAATGGGTCTAGCACCGACAGGTGATTCAGAGGAAGAAAGACTAGAACGTCTTATGCCATAAATGAGAGGTTTATCCATCACAAAATGAGGATCTATAATCCAGGGAAATGTCGTGTTATTTATTAATATAGTTTAAACTTCAATTTCTCCCATTGAGGAAGTTGATGAACCATATAAAGAAGGATCAAACATTGAGACATACATTGAAAGTATAACTGATTCCCATGATTATGAATTCCTATCTCTTCATAGTTGTAGCACACATACAATATACAAAGCTTATGACAATCAACAACCAGTTGATGATGGCATTACTTATGATGATAGAGAAATGGATCCAAAGTAAAAAAAAGTTTATGACAACCATATATGCATGATGTCAGCAACACCTTATGCTAAAAAAGTAAAGATTTGTGCCTCATATATCCACATTTGATAGACTAGGGGCAACATGAAGAACCACTGCATCTGGATTGGTTTGAAAATGATGAAGCTATAGTAGAGTTCCTAGGTGTCAGATATGGATTTCCATATGATGACCACACAATGGGTTTTGCAATAGACCTAGACAGGACAACATACTTTGGAGAAGCAAACTCTTCTACCTCACAAGATCATGATGAGATTGAAAGCACTATAAAGGCAAACTAGATGATCTTCCTATTGAGAAAGAAAGTTCTGCATTACTTGTGGAAAAGACAAAATAAGTCAATATAGGAGAAGGTGAAGTTGTACATAACATACTCTTGGCTGAGTCATTGAATCTTGAAGAGAAATAAAAGTTTATTTAGCTCTTCAAACAATGCCTGATAAAATTTGCTTGGTCATATGCTAATATGCCAGGGCTGGATCCAAAATTAGTGATACATCACTTGCCATTATTGCCAGGAATCAAACCATACAAACAAAAACTTAGAAAGATGCATCCATAGATCGCTTTGCTGGTAAAGGTGGAACTATAAAAGCTATTAGATGTGGGATTTATAAGACCTATTGATTATACATAATGGATATCCAACTTAGTACTAGTGACTAAACCCACTGGGGGCATAAGAACGTACATGGATTTTAGAGATCTGAATAAATCTTGTCATATGGATGAATTCACACTCCCCAATATAGACATGATCATTGCCTTAACTGTTGGAAATGAAATACTATCCCTCATGGATGGTTTCTTGAGCTATAACCAAATCAGGATTGCGGCAGAGGACCAACACAAAATAGCATTCACTTGTCCATAGGGAACATACTATTGGAACGTAATGCCTTTCGGTCTCAAGAATGCTGGGGAAACTTATGAAAGAGCTATGATGAATTGTTCCATGACATGATACATGATATCATGGAGGATTATGTTGATGATTTACTTGCAAAATCAAGGACCGAATAGGGTCACCTTGATGCTCTTGCTAAGATATTTGACTGATTATAACAATACAAAGTCAGGTTAAACCCAAAGAAATGTGTGTTCGGTGTCACAACCAAAAAACTTCTAGGTTTCATTTTTTCTAATAGGTGTATTGAGGTGGATCCCGCCAAGGTAAAAACAATTCTTGAAATGCCACCACCATCAACACTCAAGTAGTTAAAGGGATTACAAGGGAGATTACAATCAATAAGAAGGTTCATTGCACAACTAGTTGGTGAATGTTACCCATTCCAACACTTGTTGAAGAAAGGAGTCACCTTGAAGTGGACAGATCAGTGCCAAGAAGCATTCCAGGCATTGAAGGATTATCTTTTAACAACCTCAATTCTAGTTCCACCAATTCCAAGCAAACATTTGCTACTCTATATATCAGTAACAAATTCATCTTTGAGAGCTCTCTTAGAGCAACATGATGGCCAAGGGAAGGAAAGAGCCATATACTACATCAGTAGAACACTTATTGGGTATGAACTCAATTACACTCCCATAGAATGAGCATGTTTAGAAGTGATCTTTGCATACCAAAATATTAGGCACTACATATCAAGTCATATAGTTCAACTCATTGTACGCTTTGATCCTCTTAAGTACCTTTTGAGAAGAGTAGTACTAACAGGAAGATTGGCCAAGTGGTGTTAGATATTGTTGGTCATTGCTACTGCTAGGATATATGTTGTTGTCATTGATGTCAACAAATTCTTGTGATTTATTTCGGTGTGTTTGGGAAGATCTTATGATCCAGTTTTGCAGTGTTGTTTTGCTGATCACTGTTTGCAGAGTCCCATATATCCTTTGGCATATTTTGGTTTGATCAGATCTTGTGTTGATATTTTGGGATATTTTTGTTGGTATTTTGATGATGATTAGTTATGATTGTCATTGATGGACACACACTTATTTGATGTATGAGTTATTCTCAGCCGGTAGTTGTTCCAACTAGTATTGTATGTCATTAAATATATAGTCTTTGTTTGTTGAAGACTATTGGTGTTTTGCAAAAGATGCTTACTGGTCACAGCATCACCAAAGAACCAAAGCGGTATGAAGATCTCAAGTGGAACGAAGACCTCGAGCGGTAGTTAATCTTTTGATCGAAACACTATGCTCCAATTTTCTAGTCTTTATTTGTCAACCGGTAATTGGTATATTGTATTAAACTGGTATAATTGTAATGTGTGATGAGTTATCATCCACTGACACTTTGGCGGTATTTCAGTACCGTGTTACCAAATGTGTCTAGATGCACTGTACCTAGGAAATTGTAGTCTAATCTTATTAGACTGACATGAAATCAGGTTCCTAAATGAGGACATCATTTCTAGGGTTTTAAACAAGTTGTTGTGTGCGAATGTTAAAAAGAAGATTAGGTCCGTGCGAGAAAAGGTCTCTCACAACAGAGATAGAGAGTGAAAAATATAGAAGACTGAAGTAATGCTGGAATGCATTAACAAAGAGTTGTCAAGGATCTAATCAATCATTCTGTGCCACTATCTAGATCATTCACTTGTTGATTACTAATATCTTCGACAAGTCTGAAACCCTTAACCGGGTAGGCCCAGCCAAGCCTATTGTAAATCCTCTAACAAGGTGGTTCACAGTTGTGGATCTGAAATCCTCTAACAGGGCAGTCTTTAGTAGGACTTATCTCCTAACAAAGATCTAGATTCCTAACAGGATCTGTTCTGGTGAAGAATGTTGTAAGGCCTTAGCCGGTCTGGTTACTTTTTTGCAGATAGTTGACTTGTGAGTTTTACTCACCGTGGTTTTTCCCATTTAGGTTTCCATGTCAAAACATCTTGTGTTATGGTGATTGTGCTTCTGTGGGTGAATGCTTTATTTTCTATTTGGCTTGTTTATGTTTCAATCGGTTTATTGCTTAATCTGCTACACCGGTCTGCAGTTAAACTGCTTAAGAGATTGCTTAAGTTTTTTGGTATACTAATTCACCCCCCTCTTAGTATTCATCAATTTCTTGGGATAGTCTTGTGTATCTTCAATTCAGATGGTTCCTGATTTGGTGCTCCGCAAGTTATCTTTCTTGGTGACAGTTGTTGATTGGTTGTATTCTTGAGTTTCTGATGCTGATTGATGAAGATTTGATAAGTGGTGTTGGCGCAGCTATTCATGATGATTCTAACATGCTTGCTGGTGTTTCCTAGTTGTGTCCTATTTGTTTTGGTGATCCATATTGATTGTTGTGTGAGTTTTTGGTGGTTTCTATCAATCTTTGGTGATTTTTGTGTTATGCGGTATTTCTGGTAGTGTAGCGTGTTGCGGTTGATCTTGGTGTGATTTCTGGTGGATTTGAGCATTTGGGAATTTATTTTAGGACCATGTTATGCTATGAAAATCATTATATTATTCCGGTAGTTGATCTTTGTATCATGTGATGTAATTTTGTAATTGAGGGTTGAGGGTTTAGCCGACCTTGTTGTCAAGGTTGAGGAATTGTATATATAGGTGTTATATTCATGTAATTTAGGTGTCATTGTTGTGTCTGCATTATCAAAGAGTGGTGAATGTGCAAACAAGAGATTTATCTTTCGGTGTTGTGTTCTAGATAGATTTGCGTGGCAGGGTAGACATCTATACTTAACCGAAACTGTAATTAGGCATTTGGAGATGCTATTCTTTTAGTTCACTTCTTCTGGATTGTAGTCCGAATCTTGTTGTAAGTCAATGAGACTTCCCTGAGGGTTGTAGCTTTCTAGGCCATTATATTTGAGCAGTGAGCTCTAGGCAATGTGCCTGAATGCATGTGCATTCCCCATTGTAATATTTTCACATACTACTGCAGAGTATCATCTTACTGTGGGTAGGTTCTCACCGTGGTTTTTCCCTTAACCGGGTTTTCCACATCAAAATATTGGTGTTGTGTGTTGTGTTGTCATTTTGTTTATCTTTGTTATTGCTACAATTTATTAGATAAATTTTTGTGATTGAGTTTTTTAATCTGGTGAAGTCTGATTCACCCCCCTCTCAGTCTTCCTTCTTGGCTATTGCTAACAATTGGTATCAGAACTAAATCCTCTAGTAAAATCTTGATCGCTTGAGGAGATATGGGATTGCAACTCAAGGTGTTATATTAAGGAAGGACAATCCGAGGTTTGATGGAAGTAACTATGCTATATAGAAGGATCAGATGGAAGTGCACTTGAAATGTCTTGGTGAAGATTACTAGAAGGTTACAAAGAATGCTTATATTGTTCCTCTGAATGGACCATCTACTCCTTATGAGATCAAAGAAGCTGAACATAATACTAGAGTGAAGGAAGCATTTCTTAGTGTCCTGATTGATTCTGAGATGACAAATGTAATGGGTTTTTAGACCACACATGAGATCCGAGAGAAGCTTGAGATCCTGTATGAAGGTGATAAACAAGTGAAAGTTGCTAAGTTACAGAGCTTGAAAGGAAAATATGAGACATTGAAGATAGGAGATGACGAGAACATACACTCTTTCATGGGTAAGGTAAATGATCTTGTCCTAGGTATCAGATGTGCTGGTGGAACCCTTGAGGAAGATGAAATTATTGCTAAGGTGTTGAGATCTTTGCTTCCTGCTTATAAATATAAGGTTGCTGCTATTAATGAGATCCGAAGTGTGACTATAGTGACAAGAGATATGCTGGTCAGAAAGATTGCTGCATTTGAGTTGAGCAAATTTAGAGAATCACATGAAAAGTCTGAGACGTCATTTAGAGCATCTGCAATGTATTCGGTAAGCAGAAGTATGATGGAAGAGAAATAGAAGAGAAAGAAAAGGAGTTGGATGAGCTTGAAGCTTTGACTACCCAAATATTGCCTAAAGGAGCCGGTAAGTATGATGGAAAGTTGCCTTTGAAATGTTTCTCTTTCAATAAGATAAGACATTTTTCTTTTAGATGCCCGGAGAGAATGGCTAAGTATGACAAGCATGATATATATGATAAGCCGTACAAGCCTAACCGGAAGTATAGGAATTAGAAGAACTATATTATGGTGCTGATGAAGGTATTATAGATGATGAATTAGAAGGAGATGAAGTTGTATTTATTACCATTAAGGAAGATGGACCTGTACCTATTGATTCCACAAGCTGCACAAATGAGGAGAAATCCTTAGATGCTAAGGTTGAAGAGAAAGTTGAATGGGTGATTGATAGTGGTTGTTCACATCATATGACCAGTGATAAAAGGAAATTTGTAAGAATGGAAAAGTATGATGGTGGAATATTAAGATTTGGAGATGACAAAGCATGTGTGATCCGTGGGAGAGGTTCTATTTCTTTTGATGGTAAGCATAACACTGATATTTTGACTGTTGGATGGATGGTTGATAAATACTATGATCTACAATTCAAGGATGGAAAATGCAAGATCCTAAATGCCTCCGATATAGAGATTGCATCTGGAACTAAGACTATAGGTAGCATTTTTCATTTGAATGCTGGTGAGAAAAGTTGTTTGATTGCTCAAATTGATGAGAGTTGGTTGTGGCATAAGAGAATTTGTCATGTGAATTTTGATTCAATGATTAATATCAGTTCCAAACAAGCTATTAGAAATCTTCCTAAGATTGTTAAGCCTGCTAATCCGGCATGTAAGGAATGTCAGATGGGTAAGCAAACAAGAATTTCTTTCAAGAGCAAACAATATACATCTGAGTGATTGCTAGTTCTTGTGCATACTAACCTGTGTGGGCCTACAAATATTAGAAGTATGTAGGGTGATAGATATTTTATGCTGCTAATTGATCATTATTCTAGGATGATGTGGGTTTTATTTTTTGAAGGATAAATCAAGGCGATTGTCTTAGTTAATCATACTTACAAGAAAAACTTCATGCATCATTAAAGCAAGGTGATTGTCTTAGTTAATCACTTGTTTGCACTTGATAGGAGTGAGGGTCATCTAATTTCTTATATACTCACATGCATGAAGTTTTTCAAAGCCTAAGGTCACTCATCTTCAATATCACCTTGTGGTTGAGCTTTGTCTATGGCTACCAATTTAGATACCTAGTTGATCATATGACTAGTGATAAATCCAAAATTCTGCTTCAGTGCCGCTTTAATTGTCATACCCATGCAGGATTCATACTTACAAGACAATACAAGAATATAAAGTAAAATGAGATATGCCTAATTAAATATCAAAATATCAAGGAAAAAGAGCTTGAAAATAAGGAATATAAGAACTATCATGTATAAAAGTGCAATATCAAAATCTTGGCTATGGGAACATGCAAGTAACTCCATCAGGGCTATGGACGCCTGCTAGCAATGGATCAATATTCAAGAGATTATAGTGATAACCTCGTTGGGGCTATGAGCATCTGTTGGCAGTGAGACTCTAAACAGGATGCTTTTGGAGTTAAAATAACCCACATAGCTATAGGATTATAAGGGTCTCCAATGATTATAAGTGTCAGAATAAAATAAATTGCACACACATTGGCAAAAGAAGACCAAAAGTTTCAAGAATCAATGGGGAAGTTTTTTTGTGTCTCCATTTAAAAATCCTAGCCACTTAGTGTGTTAATTTGGATGGTCCAAGGGTTATTGAGAATTTTTGCACCTACAATTCAATAGGTGTATTACAAAGTGATAAAAACATACAATCGCCCTTGTACAAATATGACAATGTATTTTCATCTTGCATATTGTATAAGCATAATTTCATGTCAAAAATTCATTGTTTCCACATGCATTTTGTTGACCATCATATCATAACAAGGATGCATACTGGGGGCATAGCTAAAAAAAATCATAAAATGTCCTGAAAAATCCAAAAAAATAAAAAAACAACAGACAAATTCTCAAAGTCTACAATCAAATTGATCACATGTCTTTTTAATCAATCCATCGATCAAAATCAATCAATCAATCAACATGTCTTATACAGGGAAGGGTACACTCAAAACCAAACACAAATCGGTCATATACGGTATACTCGCTCTTTGAAACCAAACATTCCTATCAATCATCGAGCAATCAAAACAATGTCAAAACAATGACATAGATTAGTATGGCTGTTGGATTTTGTCCTAGTTAGTCTTATCTTTATCAATTGAAGGGAGGTCATGTTTCATCAAATCTAAAATAAAATCAACCAAAAAAATTCATATATGATCCTGAAAAAAATCCAACTAAAAAAATTCATATACGATCTTGAAAAATCAACCAAAAACATTCATATACGATCCTGAAAAAAACAATTGTAGAGTCATAAATTGTGCATGCTTAATTGGGTGGTACAATCCCATTCTTAGGTTCACACCTACCTTAGTGTGTTTCATCTTCCATTTTAATTTCCCTTTAAGTATTTATTTAATTAATTTAATTAAATCTAAAATCCTCTTTCATCCCTCTACACATCGTAAAATTGGGCCCTTAATTATAAGACTGCCCCTTTTTATTTTATTCTTTCAATTAATTAATTCGTCAAAGCCCTAATTATGTCCTATTTCAACCTTCAAGGCTTGATTTCACATATCAAAACATCTTGAATCGTTGCATCCTCTTGGGGATCACCTTATAATCATAATACTTCACATCCCTAAAAATTTGGGAAAAAGTTGATCAGACCGAGGCGATTCATCATGGTCCCAAATTTTTCTCCTGGAATTTTAGGATCATGTTTTGGTAGCATTATAATGTTTAAAATTGACTTGGTGTGAAAAAATATAATTTCTAGGTTAGCCTATGATCAAAAATAAAGTTAGGGTTTCATACATATAGCCTTTCCTCATTTGAAGGATCCAACAACTCTAGCAATTAAAGGAGCCTCTTATGAAGTGAAAGTGTAGGTTATGTGGAGTCTTCAATCAGCAAATCAAGCATATATAAAGTCTTCATCAACCATTTTCATCATCAATTGAAGCTTTGAAGATATTGAAGAATAATAGGAGATCACCGACTGTTGATTGACTTGTACCTCTCCTTAGGGTTTGGTATGGTTTCATGCTATTTTCATGTCTTTATGTGAGCTTCACAACACTTATTTTTAGATTTACATTCATGCTTTAGATCCATCATTTCATTTGTTATTTTAAAAATTTACATTCAATTTGCATTCAATTTACATTCATTTAGGGTTTTATGCTCATATCATAGGATAGAACTCAATCTTGCATTTTAGCACATTTAGGATCTCCTACACACAAGGTTCTTGCACACATATTTTCAATACATTATCAACTATTTTTGGAGGTGGAAATCACTAAAACAAGGGGTTTGACTGAGGCAAAATCCTATATAGCCACCCAAACATCATTTTTCAAGTTGCAGGTACAGGTATAGAGATCTGACAGATGCACGATCTTTAGAAAAGATATAACACATAGGTGCAAATCTAGATTTGAAAGCAACTCCAAGTCTTCCAGGTTTGAGGTGCCCAACTCCCTAGTCTAGGACCAAGGAGCTCAGTGGCTTAGTCCTCTAGGTTTTCTGACTTTCTGTGGCATTTCTGCAGTGCAAAGTCTCAGATTCCAGTTTCCAGAGTTTTAGCTCAGCTAGACATCAGGGACCAAGGTGCCCAGTGCCCTGATCCAACTCAAATTTTGGTGATAGGTGCACATCTAAATTCCATTTCTAGTTTTGTACTCTATGTCTCAGTCTCACTTCTGCATTTTCCTGTATTTCAGTTTATCTTAGCATTTTTGGTCATCTCTCTAGCTTAGTTAATCCTATCACAACATGTTGCATATCTTCTCTTTATAAGTAGCAAAGGAATAAAAACCCTAAAGATGTTCCTTGACTCTCTCTCTCTCTCTCTGTGACTTGTGAGAAGTAGTCAAAGTGAATCATCTCCTTAGGCTCTTTTGTATTCCAATGTGTGAATGAGAGTGGGATTCGGTCTTAGTTTACCCGATTCCATTTTTATACTACACAACAATAAAAAAACATTCAAACATGATCTTGAAAAAAGAACAAAAATATTGAAAAATCTCTTGGAAAAGAACTAAAAAATCGAATAACAATAAAAAAACTTGCAATAAAATGTCTCACAAGAATAAAACATCCTAACAGATATCCAACAAAAATTTTGCACAAAGTTAACAAAGGATACAAGTATCTAATCATCATCTATAATCACACCGATCAAGCTATCTTATCAATCATATCAACTATCAATATTAAGTGATCATTATCTTGTCTTAAACAAAGAAGGTTACACTCAAAATCAAATAGATTGGTCTTAAATAGAGTATTCATTTTTTTGAGATCAGACATTATTAACCATCAGATCAAACAATCAAAGCAAAGGCACAGATTAGTATGGCTGTTGGATTTGTCCTAGTTAGTCTTTTATCATTTAGCGACATGTCATGGTCCTATGCTACTCAAGGATGTCTAGAAGTGACTAGAGGAGCTAGGATGGACATGACCCTTTTCTTTGTTTGTTGTTTGTGGTGTGGACCATTGAAGTTCTGGGGAAATGGTGCCATGGGTGTCTATAATTGGTACGTTCATTCTAAAAGTATCCCATGAAGGATAACCATTCTTGTGACTACCACACATAACTCGACCCCTAGCATTACACCCAGAATGGAGGGTTCACTCCTTGTCTGCAACGTGTTTGTTTCTGTAATGAGATATCTTTACACCTTGGTTCCTTATACCTTGGTGTGCAAAACTCCATTGTTACATAATAAGGCTCAGTGATGAATATATGTTGTGCTATTAATAAAGGCACACAAGTTCGTGTATCAATCATCATCAATCATTCCATTTAATTTTCTCATCTTATCATGTTGATTCTATCTCAAGATCATTGTATTGTATCATTCATCTATCTATTCTTACATCAACTCTCTCTAATCTTTCATTCTTACTAACATTTATTCTTGGTTAATTGAGTCAAGTAGTACTAACAATTCTTCTATTGCCCACTAGCATGGTACCATTAAATTGGTCTCAATTTCAAAAAAATTCGACCACTTTTTCGAGGGGGCATATTTACACCCTAAAGCGTCACCGAGGCATATTGGGGCAATTTTTTTTGTTTTCTTTGAAACAACATCGTTCTAACATTGTCTCAAAGAGGCACAAATGTAGACACCTAAAAATGTCTCATTGATCATGTACTAATTATTTGTCTTTTTAGTTAAATAATTCTTTAATAAATTTAATTAATCTTATTCTTCCACACTAATTTAACCATCATATATCAACATTACTAATTATTCAATTTCTATTCTATTTCTATCTTCATCATTTAATCATTAACCCTTTTCTAATATTAATTAAATATTTATTATTTAATTAATTATGATTTAATCCCTTTAATTAAATAATCTTTATTATTTAATTAAATTGAATTTCTAAATAATTACACAATTTCTTTAAATTATTTAATTAACTAGTTTATTCTTCTAATTCAAATCAAAATCCCCAAATTCTAATTTAATTTAATTTCAATATTCTTCTAATTCAAATTCAAATTCAAATTCAAATTTCATCTAATTTCAAGTACATGTGCATTTCAATTTCACTTTTCAAAAATCTAAATTCAAATCAAATCGAATTTCTAAATCAAGTTCAACTTACATGCAAATGGAATTGAATTTGAAATTAAAAATCCTACAACACATGCTAAAATTATGACTAATTGATCAATTCAATTAATTGATTAATTAAATCAGTTACCTCTTCCATCTCTATTTCTATCTCTCAATCAACTTTTTTACAAAAAGCATTCAATTAGTCATCTCCCCAGTTAACTCAATTTTCTATTCAACTATTCAGTCATCAATTCAATTAATTGAGTTTCGTCTCCCAATGATCAGCTCAACTATCAATCAACATTTGAGCTTGCTTGAGTTCCACCTCTCAATCAATCTTCTCCAAAATTCTATAAATTCAACATCAATCTCCATTTTCAACAATCACGAACTTTGAAATCTCGTGCCATATTTATGCAGGTTAGCAATGAAATATCTAAAAGCCAACATTACTCAAGGAAGAGAAGAACAATGGAAGTGACTTGCATCTGTGCAACAAGGGGTTTTACTTGATTTATTTTATAGCCTTGTTGTTTTGAATGTTTACTTTTATTGATTTATTTAGAATTCGTTAGCTAGAATATGTTGGAATCCAAGAACACAGAGAGGGGGGGGGGTGAATCAGTGTTCTACCAGTTAAGTAAAATTTAATTCCTTTAGATAATTTACCAATTAACAGTTGATATGCATATAAACAAAATATAATGAAGAACAAAGCAACCACAAATATCAATAACATAACATCACAAATTTATACGTGGAAGACCTCAAAGAGGAAAAACCACGGTGGGATTTGTGACCCACAATATCTATCCACTGGCTAGTTGAATAAATATTACATAAAAAGGGGCCTTGCACATGTAGGAAGGCACACTACCTAGAGGGCATTGCTCATCACAAAGGAGCCTCACTGACTACAAATATAAAGTACTGAATTACAAACAAAATTCTGAACTCTGAGTGTGCATCAGATATGTTGGATGAGTTCCGATTTAAGTACAAACTGTATCGGTTAACATTGTCTCCTTCCTTACTGGTAACCTTGTTCTCTTCCCAATCCACTTGACAAATAACCAAGACCGACAATAGTGTATTACATTCATATTCTGTTGATCGATATATTTCTCACATAATATCACATAACCTATCGCATCTCTATTCCAAAATGACCTAGCCAGACTGACTTATATACCCTTTACATATATAAACATGAATGCCTTATATTAACTTACACTCATATTACAAAAGATAAATACATGTCGGCCTAGACAAAAATATAAATATTAATCTTTGTGACCATTGCTGCTAAAACCTTTTCCGGATCAATCTTCTATGTCTACCTCCAAATATCGGTTCCTAGTTAGCTAGTTTCCCTTGCTTGCCGGTTTCCTTGAATGTAGGATGTTAAACCTTGAATACCAGAGGATACCAGATAAGTATCCAACCCAAAATGATGTGTGTTTCCATCAATGACAGCACCATAAGCCTGAATGAGTGTCAATTGCCAACAATCTCCCCCTTTGGCATTGATGGCAATACTCATGTGAAAAATAGATCAATGAAGTGCTGTTCCGGTTCCTGTCCACAAACTTCCCAAAACTAATCTCAGATAGCTGCTCCCCATGAGCTATACATTACTTCTTATGTCCCTTAACATTTTTCACATCCAACCTCTCCCCCTTTGACACCAATGCCAAAGTTGGGGCAAATAAATGAAAGAATAAAAAATTTGTTTACCGGATCTAGATGTACTTGAATATATCCAGGTAAGCACCCTTCAAAAATGCCAAATAAGTGTCCCAACCAGATTTTAAAGTTCCCAACATTGATACAAACCCATTCAGAGTGTGAGTGTGCAAAATTTTTCTGTTAATGTTGTCAGTGTGGGCATATTCATCTGTTCCATACTTTCCCGCTTATGAAGTAACAAAGTATTAAGTCGGGGACTTACTATGCCTCTCAATTCTCTAGCCCGTCAGATTAACTTGTCCTTATCCTTCTCCAAGGCTGAAATTTTTGACTCTAAAAGAAAAATTCGACCATCAACAGTGCTGGACAATGACCCCGTACCATAAAAAATGACTACAAGTTGTTCTATCTTGTCCTTATCCTCAATTTTATTGTCTAGGTCTGTTGTTAGTTTTGTTGTGTTAGTGCAAGACCGGTATATACGACTACATTGGTGAAGTGTTTTATCAATCCTTGTTATTTCTTCTATCAACTTAGCTTTGTCTGATGTGATCATATTATCACAAGTGACCTTCCTAGCCGCATTGTATCTTTCCACCAACTACCAGTTTGACACTTGTTGAAGAGTTTTTTACTCTTTTGCAATGTGCTCAATCAAACCTTTAAGCTTACCAGAGGGACTAGCTGCCTGATTAACCTTGTGTTCTGGTGCAAGCTCCTGCAGGACTGGAATGGATTTCTCAATCACCTACTTGTCCTCAGATCCTTCCTTCATTAGATTTTGAGCTGCAACAAACATTAACTCAAAACTTCTCAACTATTCTATGTTCTTCTCTTCAAAATGCCTAAAATCTACTTGACTGGATGTGTCAAGTGCCAACAATGAGGGACCAACAACTGGTGAGGGTGCCGGTACCATGACTTCAATCTATTCCAGTCCTTTATGCTTCTCCCCTACCTTTTGATCCTCTTTATCCTGTACCTTCTCCTTAGCACCGATGGCTTTGCTACTTGGTGTAGTTATATCTTCTGCCACTACATCAATAACTGGAGGAGAATTGTTCTTAATATTGTCTGCCGATTTATTTTCCTCTATATCCTATACATCTGTGATTGTTGAAGGAATATCCTTAGTTATTTTCTTATCCAAAACCAATGGTTCTCCACATAATATACCTTTTCGTCTAGCATCAACCGGGATGTCTGGAATGTCAGACTTAGGAGGAACTTCTGGTGATGTAAAGAATACTGGATTATCAACAAAGAATTGTACCCATGCCTCATGTGTCTCTTTAACTATTTCATTCACTCTTCCTACCATTAAGCTGATATGTATGTGCTTACTCCGGAGAATTGTTTTATTAGAAAATTCAAGACACTGTTGCATCTCTTCTTCAATTATAGCACCACATACAGTTAACAGTTCCTGAATCTTTATATGCCTATCTTCCTCAATAGCCAATAATCTTCTAGCATCTAGTTTATTATACAACTCTGCCAAAACTTGCTTCTCTATCTCAAGTAAGGCCTTCTTATATATATCTAGGTATAACAAAACTACTTCCTCAATTTCCTTTTGCTCAACATCATCCATATTTTCATAGTAATATAATATATTACTCAAAATTCCATCCTTAGTAATTTGTTCTACCAATTCATCTACAGATAAAGGATGGATAACTTTAAGACTTTTACTAGATTCAAGAGCCATATCTAATTTAGATTTCTTCTTCTTACCGGGAGTGGGAGCTGTCTCTTTTACTAGTTTTATCTTCTCTGTAGGCTTCTTCTGCTTCAACAATTGCTTGTGAGTTGCCGAAGGGGTGACCTTGGTTTTCTGCTGCTTTCCTTCCTCAAGCTTCTTCCTCTGAATTCTCATGTAAATTTTGGGTATCTTAGGAGGTTCATCTTCAGTCTCAGATCTAGAAGCAATAGGGGCAATAAAGGTTTATGGTTTCTTCCTTTTCATCACACCTTTTTTGGTTGCTTCTATTGGTGAGGCCTGAACTGATGCCAAAGGAGATGACTCCGCTAGTCCAATAATCTGTTTGATCTCAGTAGACATCTTCTCAACAACCTATCCTACCTTATTTATCTGACCTTCCCTCTTCTTCTTACTGAACCCTATTTGCACCTCCAATTCCTTCTATTTAGCTATCCCAAAAGTCTTCTTTGATTCATCTACCAAGGCATCTATAAGAATCTTGGCATATAGATCCAAGATCTTTGCATCAACTTCATAGCCCATCTCAATTATCCATACCTTTCTAGGCTGCACTACTTCCATTAAAGTTTCATCTTTCTTAACCATAAAGCAGATCTCAGTAGAGCACCTTAGGCACTCTTTCCCTTTGTTTCATTGTCTTTTTAAAAGCCTTGAAATAACCCCATAAAATATTATCTCTATCCTGACCTATTCTTCTTAAGGCATCCTTGATTTGCTTCCCTATCAGAATGTCAAAGGCCCATTGCCTTTTACCAGATCTTGGGGTCTCATTAAGAAAGAAAAGCATCAAACAAACAACAATATTACCATACCAGAATACACCTTTCTTTTATCCCTTAATATTCCCTAGATTCAAAATTAACTCATCACACATCCACTGACAGAGATCATATTTCTCATTCTCCTTAACCATCTTATGTGCATAGTAGATACAAGAACTAGAGATAGAATTCAACTGATTAAATTGAGTTACCTTGTACCCAATGATCATACTAGCAAATTGAATGACCTTGTCCTGGATAGTGCTTATCCTCATTGACCAGTTGTCGAAAGTGGCACTGGTTAACTTATTGACTTCATTGTTCAAAATTTTCTTCTTTCCCGGTGTCTGTCCAGCTTGGGGAAAACCGGTGATTGCATGAATAGACTCCTTAGTGATCTTGTAAGGCCGATCTAGCCACATGAATTCTCCATGGACACGACTCAGCACATACTGGATTATTTCATCTTCAAACTTAGACATCTCCAAAATATTAGTGAAACCTTGATCCTTCAGATTTCTGAATTCCGGTTTGATCATGCCATTCTTCTCCAATAATGATGTCATATACATGGTCTTGATCTCTGATGTTCCTAGTTCCTCCAAGGTGTAGTGAATATATGCCCTGACATCTTCGACATAGAGTATGCTGTCGGGAACCCTTGAAAATGCACCTACCAAATCATCAACCTTTGCAATATAAGGATACTTCTTAAAAACTGGGCATGGACGATCCTTAATGTCAACCACAATAGGGGTTTCCACATCTGCTTGAGCGGGAGCATATCTAGAAGCCATTGCAATTTGAAAAGATAGCTTAAAAACCAAGAAAATACCTTACGGACTTCGCCGGTGAAAACCCTTGAAAATCCGCTCTGAATGTACTGGAATTTGCTTGAAAATGCTCTTAATTGCCTTAGGTTTCCTTAAACTTGCTCTGCTTCACTCTGAGTGCTTTGATAAAAATGAATCACTTTTCTCTTTTAACCTACGAAACCCTAATTCCTCATTGACATAAATGCATGTCGACATATCATACCAGATCCAAGATCCATCAAATCTGCACTGGTGAATCTCTAGACAGACTTCTCCAATGTCTAAAAGAAGCTTTCAGGCCACTACCTGGGGTAATGCAAGATTTGACATCAATTTGCCTCCCCCTAAGGCTAATGCCTTAGTTACTAGATGAGTTTCTTGCCGGTGCAGGAACATTCTGCTCTGCCGGTTGAGTAACTGAGGTATTTTCTTCAGCTGGTTGATCCTTAGACTTTCTAATCCACTTCTTCTCATGCTCTTTCCGGATTTCATCAACCTTTTATTTTCCCTTCTCATCATTTCCTGCCGGTGGGTTCTTGCTTCTGCAAAATTTAGCAATATGTCCTATTTTGTTGCATGCATAACAAGTGACATTATTTTTCTGAATTGCCTTATTGTAACCTTGATTATTCCTTGACCTACATTTATTAGCCATATGCCCAAAATTTCCACATGCATGACATTTCACATTCATTCTACAATCTGTTGTCCTATGACCATACTTTTTACAATTTGAACACTGACTAGGAATTGAATTATTATTCTGATTTTCTCTATTTCTACATTGACTTGCTCTATGACCAAACTTATTGCAAACAAAGCATCTACCATTAAATTTATGTGCATTGGGTTGTCTTATTGGTGATCTCTAATTCTGATTGTCTGGTGGATTCTATTTATTTGCAGTACCAAAGCTTTCTCCATGCTCAAATCCAAGACCTCTAGTGTTTCCAGTGTCTCTTTGATCCTTCAAAAATTCATCAAGCTTTGCAGAACTGACCCTGAACTTTTCTTTGTATTCATTTGAAACATCCAGATCACTTCTTAGGACTGTTATCATTCTCTCCGACTCTTGCTCATTGTTCTGTGATTGCACCAATTCAGTTCTCAACACATCGTTCTCATGCACCAACCTAATGCATTCCTCAATTCAATCTTTCAGAGATATGGCAAGATTTTCTTCATTCTTCTTCCGGTCTTCAATCTCCTTGGAAATCCTCATGGTTATGGATTGCATCTCATTCTTCATGACATTATTCTCTCGACTCAGCTTCTGATATAGTTCCTTAAGGGCATTCTTTTCTTCATCATCTCGATTATGTAAGAGTTCCGTCCTTTTAGCTTGAGCAGATGATAACCTCTCCTACAAGGTAAGGATGAATTCTTTTGCAAAATTCAACTCATCTTGCAACTTCAAGTTCTTCAATCTTTCAGAATCATAGACTTCAAGTGCTACTTCAAGTTCTTTCTCCAAACTCGTCTCCATGGATTCTAGATACATGATCTTCCTCAAGCTTTTAGACTTATTTCGAGGCACCAGGCTCTGATACCAATTGTTGGAATCCAAGAACACTGAGAGGGGGGGTGAATCAGTGTTCTACCGGTTAACGAAAATTTAATTCTCTTAGATACTTTACCAATTAACAACCAATATGCATATAAATAAAATATAATGAAGAACAAAGCAACCACAAAGATCAACACCATAACACCACATATTTATACGTGGAAGACCTCAAAGAGGAAAAACCACGGTGGGATTTGTGACCCACAATATCTATCCATTGGCCAGCTGAATAAATATTACATAAAAAGGGGCCCTGCACATGCAGGAAGGCGCTACCTAGAGCGCACTTCTCATCACAAAGGAGCCTCACTGACTACAGATATAAAGTACTGAATTATAAACAAAATTCTGAACTCTGAGTGTGCATCAGATATGCTGGATGAGTTTCGGTTTAAGTATAGACTGTATCGGTTAACACTGTCTCCTTCCTTACTAGTAACCTTGTTCGCTTCCCAATCCACTTGACAAATAACCAAGACTGACAACAGTTTATTACATTCGCATTTTGTCGATCAATATATTGCTTGTATAATATCACATAACCTATTGCATCTCTATTCCAAAATGACCTAGCCGGATTGACTTATATACCCTTTACATATATAAACATGAATGCCTTATGTCAGCCTACAATCATATTACAAAATATAAATACATGTCGGCCTAGACAAAAATATAAACATTAATCTTTTTGACTGTTTCCGCTAAAACCTTTGTCGGATCAATCTTCTATGTTAGCTTCCAAATATCGGTTCCTAGTTAGCCACTTTCCCTTGCTTGTCGGTTTCCTTGAAAGCCAAATGTTAAACCTTGAATAACAGAGGATACCAGATAAGTATCCAACCCAAAATTATGTGTGTTTCCATCAATGACAACACCATAAGCTTGGATGAGTGTCAATTGCCAATAGAATAGGATTCATGATTTCCTATTCGATTCTAGTTAGCTATGGTGAATTTTACTGATAAACACATATACATATACATATATATATACATATACATATACATATACATATACATATAGATGTAGATGTAGATGTATTGGTATATGTACACACACATATAGGTTTATATGTATATATGTATATATTCATAATAATACACACACACACACACACACACACACACACACATGCATATAATTAAGTGGTACCTAAGTGGTTGTCCATTTGTATTAATTTAAAAAGTATTACATCAGTAATTTTCTGACACTCCCAGATTGGTATCAATGCTAGAGAGATCATCAAAAAACCTTCTAGTCATCTATTGGCCTATTTGCCAACCGAATTATACTATTTGTGATAAACAAAAAATGCCATGAGATCTACCTGACTTGTTGATACACAAAAAAAAATTCTCTAATAGGAAAATGGAGAAGGACATAACCCTACAACAAAAATAATACACATACGTTGATTAGATAGACATCCTTTTGCAAAAAAATAGCCAAAAAAGACCAAGATCTAAATCAATTACCCACTGAACAAGCCTTCTAAGCCTCCATTCGAGCTTTCACCACACATCACAAGCCACTCTATGAATGGTCCTCCAGCTAATTGTTGAGAAATGGCTCCTCCTTTTTCTTAGCCACCTCCTCCTTGATTTCCCACCCAAATTCTTCCTTTCCCTCCACTGCCATAACCCTATAGAACCTCTTCTTTTAGATAATTAATATGAATCCAACCCATACCACTATTTGACACTAGCTCAAGCATTTGTTTTAGAAATAGATCACTCTTTCAACTTCAACCTTCCTTCTTGGTACAATAGTAGGAGATGGGGAGTGGATAAGTACAAATTTGTCAACCCCCATCCCATGATAACAAACAACAAAGTAGTCATTTGGTAAAGGAACACCTTTCATAGCATCCACATTTCTTAGAATATCATCTAATTCTCCAAAAAAGTGCTCCAAATGAGTCACTTGCACATTACCCTGGTCATCTCCTTTACTTCCCTAGCATCTACCAGTGTGGCCATAACATCAATGTTTACCTTGTATCAATGATTAGATTTGAGAAATTCTTCCCTTAACACCACTTTCACAACGTGAATGATCAAGCCATGATCCTATCTGAAAATGCATTTTAATATTTTTTCACTAACTTCACCTAGAAAAGACATTTGTCTCTTCTTTCTCACCAACCTAAACAGGGTATCCATAACACTTGCTTAGAAATCACCTTTTTCTATACTGAAACAAATGACTTTTGATCTCACCACTACCATTGTTTGTTTGATACATCACAAATTGAAGTCAGAATCCTCACACCAATGCTTCTTACTACACGAGTAAGCATTAAAATATTTAATTGCCCCGTCTAATCACCACTACCACCACCTTTGAGTAATAATAATCTTTGAGATCCATATTTCAAAAAATGACGCATCTATCCTTCTTGGCTCATCATCATGGATGACCTATGAAATTGCTGAGTTGACCATAGAATTGACCAACTCATTTACCTCATGGTAAACACACATTATTTTGAATTCATCAAACCAACCAACCACCTCCCAGATCAAATTTAACCATTTTCTTAGCTTCCAATTGGGTGTAAATTTTTGTCTTATTACATTAATAGTTAGGAGTGAATTTCCTTCTAGGTGTAGCCTTTTTGTCTTTAGTTCTATCTTACAGTTCAAACCAAGTAATGCCATATGAAATTCAAATTCATTGTTTGTGACTCACATTTTCTCAGAGCAGCTGAAGATGACTCAGATGAACCTAAACCAATTCATACCAAACTGGTAGAAGAGGAGCCAACAAGGAAAGACACAAAGGCTCCTTCAAAGAGTGTACAAAGACACCATCCAAAAGAGCATATTATAGGTAATAAAGATGTAGGAGTTCAGGTAAGAAGGAAAGTAGAAAAAAATACACAACATGAACAACTAGAAAGTTTATCTTTACTATGCATGGTTGACCCCAAGAGCTACATAGAGGATACTCAAGATGAAAATTGGGTTGAAGCTTTGCAAGAAGAGTTCAAACAAATTGATAAAAATGAGACATGGGAGCTTGTCCCTAGACCTATGGACAAGAATGTTATTGGAACCAAATGGGTGTTTATGAATAAACTAGATAGGGATGGAGAAGTTGTTAAGAGCAAGGCAATACTTGTTCGTAAGGGCTACACACGGGTATAAGGTATTGATTTTGAAGAAACATTTGCACCTATGGCACGTTTAGAGGCAATTAGAATGTTTCTTGCTAGCTTAGATTATAAGAAGTTCAAGGTTTATCAAATGGATGTCAAATTTTCTTTTTTGAATGGAAATCTTGAAGAGGAAGTATACATTGAACAACCAGAAGTTTTGCCATCAACAAAAGATCAAAATTTTGTATGCAGACTAAAGAAGTTGTTGTATAGATTAAAATAGGCTTCTAGAGCTTGGTATGCTAGATTGGATTCATACTTGCAACAACAAGGGTTTAGAAAAGGTGTTGTAGACAATAATTTATATATCAAATATGAAGGAGATCATCAAATAATTATAATTGTATATGTGGATGACATAATTTATGGAGGAAGCATTGATAAGCTATGCAAACAATTTTCTAATTCTATGAAATATGATTTTGAAATGTCCATGTTAGGCGAACTATCATTCTTTCTTGGTTTGTAGATTTCACAATCTAATAAAGGTATTTTTATTTGCCAAACCAAGTATGTAAAGGAGATGTTAAAGAAGTTTCAGATGGAAGATTGCAAGTTATCTATTACTCCTATGGTGATATGGTGTAAACTAATCAATGAAGATGAATCAACATTAGTTGATCAATTAAGATACAAATCAATGATTGGGAGTTTTTTTAATATTTGGCTTCTTCTGGGCTTGATATCATGTAGGTAGTTTACATGGTAGCCATTTTTCAGGCTGCACCAAAAGAAACACATGTCAAGGCAGTCACAAGGATATTCAGATATCTGAAAAAAACTATGGAATATGGTTAGTGCTAATCCCAGGAGTAGTGATTTCCATTTACATGCATATACAAATGTTGATTGGGTAGGATGTGTTGATGATAAGAAAAGCACTAGTGGTGGTGCATTCTTTCTTGGAAACAAATTGGTTTCATGACACAACAAGAAGTAAGAGTATGTGTCACTCTCAATTGCAAAAGAATAGTATATAGTTGTTGCTTCATGTTGCACTCAACTACTGTAGATGAAACAGACCTTGAAGCACATCAGGGTAGAGCATGAAGAACAAATACCAATTCTTTGTGACAATACCAATGCCATAAACATATCAAAGAACCTAGTGATGCACTATAGAACAAAGCATATAGCCATTAAACATTACTTTCTAAGAGAAAAGGTTGTAGAGCAAGAGGTTAGGCTTGAATATTGGGGTATCGAATACCAACTTGCAGACGTATTTACAAATCCACTTCCCAAGGAGACATTTGAGTCTCTAAGATATAAGTTGGGGGTCTTACCCCTTTCTTCTTTGTGAATGACCATGTATAGAGTATTTTTCCAGGGGGGCATGTAGTGGTTTTATTCTTCTGAACCTGGAGTGCATAAATGTTTGCCTCCCTTTTTCATTGATGACAAAGGGGGAGAAGATGAGCTCCATTTTTTATATTTTATTTAGACCTTTTATGTTGTTTGAGACTCCATTATGTTTTAAAAAAACATTGCATTATATGACATGTCTATTTTTAACCACAACTTTGAGCAAACCTTTGATGTCTTGAAGCCTTTTTGAATGAATGCCATGAATGCTAAATGAATGTGTTTTTGGTTATGAATGATGATAAATGTTATGTTTTAAGTGATTTTGAATGAACAAGGATCTTTGCATGTTAAATCCTTGATGCACCTATTATGAAGATGTTTTAGGTTGTTGAGGAAGTAGTAAATACACTTGCCAAGTCACATCAGAGCCTTGAAGAGATCAAAGACAATAGACCTAGAAGGAGTCAAAATAGTTACAAAATAGCTAGCTAGCTATTATGGCAATTGAGGACTCTTTGATTTAGTTGAAAAATAATAATTCTTTCATTTACTCACCATGCCCACTAGTAGAGTAGATATAGGAGGAGAATATAATGGAGATTAATCACCATAAGCAGAGTCCTACTCTTTTTCAACCTTTTTGTTCCTAGTTTTCATGCTTCCAATAAAAGCCATCCTTCTTATTTTAAGGAGTGGAGCAACTTTAGTAGTTAGTTAATCATAGTTTTTCTCTCTTATAAATTCACCAAGCCTATTCTCAAGAAGGCTGGTGGAGAAGATATGTAATTTTGTTGTTTTGCTGAACTGAGTTTTGGAAATAAAGAAAAAGCTTTTGTTATCCCAGTTATCCATATGAGTGATGTTGAAATTATAAATGCATAGTATTTGAGTTTTGAGTTAGATGCTGGGAAGAATCATCCAAGGGGGCCCACTTGGTGAGGATTCCATTTATTTCATTTTCACTTGTTTTCAATTCTGTTCATAATATAGCTTTAGATACTTGACTGCTCTTGTAGCCACATAAACTCTATTCTGTGACTGTTCTTGCAGCCAAGTCAGAACATACCAATTTCTTTTACTGGTTAGAGTTTTATTATTCTAGAGCATGTTCAACAACACTTACTTTAATAGAAAGTAGCTAATGGTTACTAGGTTTATTTACTTTTTATTATTTCCTTTCGTAATATTTGTTTCAGTATCTCCTATCATTAGGATTAGGATAGAATAGTCTGAGAAACTATTAGTGCACAAATAGTGTTGTCCCATTTCAAGCTTTGCGTCCCTTGGTTGATAGATAAAGGAGCTTTAGTAATGGGATTGATGGCTACTTAGTGAAGACATTTGGTAACAAAGTTGAGGTGTTATGCCTAGTTATCTATCCATTGTTGAAGTCCTACAGGAGAAATGAACTGACCAAGAGGAATAGTTGCACAACTACAATGGTGAATGCTACAATCGATACTAAGTAATGTCAAAGAGGGAGAATTTGACAGTTTAAAGGGGGAATGTGCAGTATGTCACAATTAAGGTTTGCCATCAATGACAAAGGGGAAGATTGCTAAATTAGACATTTTCTTAGTATTATCATTGTTGTCAAAGTGTGTTGATGATTGAAGAAGTGTGCAGGCTTCATACTTGGTCATTTTCATGCACCTAGGGCTTCAATACACGTTGTGTTATCGAAGGTACACAAATGCATTATCCCAAATTCATTGCACAAGAGTCATTTTGAATGTTTATATGACCCAATACAAATAAGATTAAATGTGAGCAAGTGCTCACGCATTTTTCGCTAAGCTCTTGATGGGTATGCACACACCCCATGCCCCCATGAGTGTGTTGGGCTGAAAGAAAGGTCCCTTGCGGGACTACAGGGAACCTCATGTCCCCGCGAGTGTAGAGTGGTGATGGCTAGCTATGTTGTAAGATAGCTAGGAGAGAAGGATATGTATCCTGCAATCCCACACCACTGATGATGTCATCAAAAGATGACTCATGAGACAATGGGAAGAGAATGGAAGGTGGGACCAATGCCAAGGAGTAATACGATTGCCACATGGCCTATTGGGCTTGATTATAAAACCAAACATGTGTTGACATGGAGGTGTGTGCCACGCATTTTGTGGGCCTGACCAAGACTTTTAGGGATAAAGAAGACCCCTATGTCCCCACGATGTTAATGAATCATCCTAAGAATGCCAACAGATTGTTAGGGTGAGGTGAATGGAAGTAAGCTTAAGAAAGCTTTACCTTGTGGTCCTGTGGTGGGAATAGAGTTGACTAGTGTAGACCCGTGGCTTCGCATGGAGATAAGAGTAGAAAGGAAAGAAGGCGGTGATGTGGATATTGGGATCACCACGTAAGCTATTGGAAAATGATTAAATAGTGACCAAAGTAAAAAAAAAATTAACATGATATGACGATCCAACAACCATGATTTAAAATGAAATGAATCGATGGATCCACATTAAATTGGTGAAATGACTAACTATATTGTCACAAAGAATACATAATCTAGGAACTTGCAAAATACTTGATTAGTGAATATGATCAGGTTGACTGTGGTGTATAATGGGGAATTGATGAAAGAATAAGTTTGACAACACATTAAGATTGCTTACCAACTTCATGGGTGAAGCGAAATGCAAGCCGATGAAGAACAATAAATCAAGAATAGATCATTGCATGATTTCAATGCAACAAACTTTTATGATTAATACGTGATGAGGTATGGAGGAATTAGGTTTTGGCCAACTTATTGGAGGTGAAAATAGAGCATATAAATATATCTAAATCAACACAGACAAATTTGTTGATGCTATCAAAATTAACAAGTGCCTGAGATTGTGGAACAAAGCAGGGTATGTGTAGACATTGAACCATCAAGTTGGACAACAAAGAAGGAAAATTAACAGAGAAAAAAAGATGTGTATGATGAGTCTGTAAATGACAAAGCAGAATTACAAAGGTTCACTTAGGAAACTTCGTATTTAATTCTCAATTAGAGGTATGTCAGTAGTGATCTGGGTTGTAGCCTTGTAATCTGAATTTGGGTTGGTGCCCTATCTCAATGTAATAAGGGATTGGGGATCGATGTCCTAAATCTAATTAGTTATGTAAGGGGATTGGTGTTCTCTTTGGGTTGGTGCCCTAAATCAAATTTAATTGCGGAGGGGATTGGTGTCTCCTGAAGGTTGGTTCCTTTAAATCAATTGTAATCATTTGAGTCATATGCGAGGCTGGATTTGGATAGTAGCTCCAAGCAGTATTTTCTCACCATGGTTTTTTCCCATCTTGGGTTTTCCACGTATATTCTAGTATTATGTGTCTTGTGTGCTTTGTATGATTGATTTTATCTTATGCATGAAATGAGATTAAATACTAGTTATTGAAAAGTAAAAATAAATAGTGAAGTTCTATGATACACCGATTCACCCCTGCCTCCCCCCTCAATGTGTTGGTGTGTTGAAAATTTTTGTGAGGACATTTGCCATGTCATTGCCAGCCCACATATTTTGAAGTCTTCCAAATTTGTTAACTCTCCTCTTATATAATTAGCTGATAGACTTTATAGTGGAATTGGCTTTCTACATTTTATACAAAACCTGTCTCACGCCTCTATACCATTATCTCACACCACTAAACTATTTTCAGGTCATAAGTGGCAGTTGTCAAATTGTCTTCAGGCCAACGAAAAATGAAAATAATAAAATTGATAAGGGTAAGTGAAGTCACCCATAAGTTTGGTTTCAAAGTCATGGGAATTTTGTTTATCACAAGGGAGTGTTGCAACATTCTCTGGAGGTAATATGAAACCGTTTCTCCCCCTCCAAAGGCACCTGTGAATTAATCCATAAGATCATCCCTGTAATCAACGAGCACAATGGTAAGACTTTTGACTTGTTTAAACTATGCCCATCTCCAACAATGAGCAATCTTCTCTTCTCTAGCACGAAAGGCTACACCTTTGAAATTAGAATGACTGCCAATTTTTTTTCGTTTTTTGTTTTCTTTTATGTGTCAACTCTATCCAAAAGAAGATAACTAAAACACGATAAGGGTTGCAGTTTTTTTTTTTAATAGATAAGGATTGTAAAAATGGAAACTTTGTGTTTGGGTATTCAATTTTACAGTTCATTATACAATATAAGATCTCTGCAATTTGTAAGTTTCAACCAGGAACCAGGTTAGGACATTTTTGATAAATTTCTATTCAAATGTGCATTCCTTTGTTCTCTTCTGGAATTGAAAATCTATTTCTTTTCTAGATTCCTTTGTCCAGAGCATTATCAAGTACAAATCATCCGCAAATGTGCATTCCTTTGGTACTAGTATTCACCCGCAAAAGGAATTGTAGCAGTGTATTCATTTGCTAAGATAGTATATTTATTTGGGAATTGGTTATATATTTTTAAGAGGCATCACCAAATTTTTGAAGAAGATATAAACATGGTAAAAACGAGATAGAGACGAGAACGTAACGATGTGTTTATACTGACTAAGAACATGGCTTTGTTAATAAAAAATTGAAAGGGAGGGACATGGCTAATAAATAAAATGCAATTCATCAGAATGATTTGGCAGGCATAAAACAAAAAAAACTCATGCAATATAAAACAATTAACAAAATTAGACTCTTCTTTGCAATCACCTTCTTCCTTTTTAATCCTACATACTGAAGTTGTCTGTTTCTATCTTTCTAAGCATTTGCTGCATAATTGTAATGTATTTAGGGAAAGAGTACCAGTAGTCGTTATAGCTAATTTCATGCTTCCACAGATCTTAAATGGTACTTCAGATTTTGATTTTTGTTTTTAGTTGTCTTCGTATGCGACTTAACTGCTTATAGCTATTGATCTGGCTTCTGGGTAGTAATGATGCACACTGTGGAATCAGTTATGTGCACAAAGGTTAAAAAGTACACATTTTAATTATGAACACAAAATTACAAAAAATGATCGGCTATTGGTACAAAACAAATTTCTTAATGGTGTTTTCACTATGACGGCTATTGGGCGGTCAACATGACAATAAGGTGACGGTTATTGGAACTATGTTATCTATTGGTGCTCTTCCCCTAAAGGTTTAATTAGTTTATAATTTTTATGAATTGCGAAGTTTCAGGATTGATAAGTGTATAATGTATTAGGATGATTAATTATTTTTTCTTTTTTGTGTAGTCTAGAAAGTTTCAATAGTCAAGATTATATATAATTATTTCTCTAATCTATATATGATTATCTGTTTAATTTTTTGAGGTTATGACATTAATTAATTAGAGCTTCCTTCTTGATTTCAAGATTAGATTAGGCTTGTGCTAGATGAAAGGTTATCCGTAATATAGATATTAAATTGATTTTTTTTAAGATATAATATTAGAGGTTAAAATTGGTAGAAATATGCATAAGATTGAAATTATTAAAGGTGCTTATTAATAAGGGAGATTTGACGTTTCTATTACTTGAATCTTAAGGAGTTAGGTAGTTGATTTCAAGGTCTTTGTTAAGTGCAAACATTTTATAGAGGATAGAGAGTAGTCTTCTCTAACTAGATTCTAAAAATTCAAAGAAAATGGCGAGTCAAACTTTTAAATTGAAAATCAAAAAACTTGTGCGAATAATCGAATGGGTATCCAATATTATAATATTATAATATTCATATTATTGTCTTAACATTTTATTGTATCATAAGTGTGCATTGATTAGTTTATTGCTTTGCATTAATTTTCAATTTATTTATGCATTTTAATAATAGCATTCATTTAACCAACACTATATATACTTGTAGTTTGCTATGGATCCTATGAATGCCAATTTCAAAACTAAGTTGCAAGAGCTTGCACAAAAGTTACGTTTTTCTATGCCAACTTATAACAACATTAGTGAAGGTGTGGACCACAATCTCGAGTTTAAATCTTATGTCACTATAAATGATTTGACATATGAATCCAATGACACTTACATGCATAAAAGAGATGCAGAGGAAAAAGTTTGCATATGTAGCATTTAAACGTATGAAAGAAAAAATTGATAAGATCAATCATTATTAGCATTGTACTCAAGTAATTGCAAATTTTCTATATTCTAATTATCTATATGATATCATCAATGATATTTGTAATCAAATAAAGTACTAAGCCATCCATATCTTTTACAATGGATTCATGTTTCCAACTACTAATTATGCTATTTTGTTCAAAACAAAAATGGACAGGTCAACATAAAAAAAAAATACAAACATCTACATTTGCACCAGTAAAAACTTCAAAGATATCAGCAAAATGTGACTTTCCACCAGGATGTGGACATTATGCAACTCGATTAGACAAAAAGCTAAAAGAGGATTCTTTGCAAAAACAACCATCTAAATTTGTGCTACTAGAGTCAATGAACAAGGAGAAATAACTTCAATTATTTTTAATTCTTCTTGTTATGTTCAATTAGACTTTTTAGTTCACTTATATGTACTAGTTTGTAGTACTTTTCCATAAAAACCACTTGAACTAGAGTAGGAGAAAAATATTTTGATAAATTTAGTTGTGAATAAGCTTTTAGCTCTGTAAATTCTTCACAATAAGAGCTGTAATTTTTTGTGTGATTTTTTCTTCCATAAATTTAGATGAATTCTTTTAGCTTCCTTTTTCATTATTGTCATTAAATTTTTCTTGAAATTTTGCCTCAGATAAATTTAGATGCAGATTGATTTTTTCACAACAAAGCATTGATAATTCTTCGGTAGATTTAGCCATGAATAAGATTTAGGCTTGTAAATTCTCCACCAATCTCATTGAGTAGACATTTGTTACAATTGTCCCTTTTTTAATTATTAATTTCTTTCAAAATTAGGATTAAAATATTTTAATATTTAAGATATAGACCAAATTTAATTTTAATAATAGTTATAATTAAGTGAAAACTATGTTGAATTTTTTTAACCTTTTAAAAACATATATACAATAAATCTTTTTCCAACTTTTTTCACCTTTAAATTATATCTCTTTATTTATTTATTTTTAGTATAATGACTAATTTTTTATGAAATGTTTTTATTTTTATTTAATTTGTGTTTACAACAAAAAAGATAATTGAATAGTAATTAAAAAAAAACTTTTATATTTCATATATTTACATTTATATTTACTTAATATTTTTTTAACACCGTTAGATTCCACTTTTATTATCATTATAGAACATGTTTATTGACATAATAAAAAGTAAAATATTTGATTTGTGGGTAAATCCAAGTCTGCTAATATACACACCAATTTAATTCCATTTCTTTTTGCCTGTGCTTGATCATTTAGTCCTTCCTCGTCCTCCAATGATACAATTTGCCAATATTTCACTTTTTCTTTGTTCTGAAGACTTTCATGGATTGAAAAGCCTTAGAATGTAGCATAATAATTCATTTAATATACAAAGATTGTAGTGCCCCTCCCTGATTCATTTGTCCTTTTTGTGCATTGATAGTCTATATTGCTATAGCTTAGACTATTTTGTGATGCTTTGATTAGATGTTTATGGATTTACTTATGATCTGGATGCTTCATTATGGATGATAGACATATTATGCTTGCATTTGATATCATGATTACATATGGATGATGACATTTCTAGATTATTATGATGATGGACTCATACTTGATGATTAATATGTACTCATTTAATATGCGCGATTCATGTTTACATATAGCAATTGATGGTATCATTCTATGTACTAACCCTATTTTATGGTACGTTGATGATTATGATAGTGCTTTCTTGATTGTGGGTGTCTTCTATTGTATTTGTGATAGAGACGATGTCATAAAACTCATTGTGAGTATGATATGATGTCGCGATTATCTTCATTTGTCTGTCTATTTTATGATACATGTTATGGTATATGTTGTTGCACTTGTGTTGGTGATGACAGGTTTGTAGATACTAGACATCGACTCCACCTGGCTTCACAGGTTTGAGCATGTCTTCATCCCAATGGCAAGTTGATCGAAGATGACATGAAAACCCACTCTATACTAGGTTTAAGTTGATTACCCTTGTTAGTTTAGTGTCTTGGTGTGAGATGTTGTTTAGCATCAAGTGGTCTTTTGAGTTATCCTATATTGGATTGCTTTGGGAATTGGGTGTTATGATTATTGATTGATTTAATTATTGATTAATTAATTGATTTATATAATTTAATAATGCTAAATTAAATTAATAAATTTACATAGTTTATAATAATAAATTAAACAATAGTTGATATAAATGTTTAAATATTAATGTGTGATTATTATTTGGGAATAATTATTATTATTTTATCCTTTGGTTTTATTTTTAAATTAATGATTTATACCATTATTGTTTATTAAGGATTATTTATTAATTATTTAATTATTTGTGGTTTTTATATTAATGTGAGTATTTGTTTATATCCTTTGATTATTTAAATATTGGGCTTTATATTTAATTGTGCCCATGGTTTAATTTATATTGGTTTGATTATATTATTTTATTTTCTATTATTACCCTCTTGGGTTGAATAAATAATTGTTTACTCTACCTGCCCTATTTTACTATTGGTTGTGAGCTTGGTAAGTTTAAAATATAACATTTTATATTATCTTGCCTTGATCTATGGTATGGTAGGTATGAAATATATTTTATTGGATTATTTTGATTGGCCAACATTATTCTATAGTTTGGCTATGATTTTCTATTTAATGGCTTTCGTGCATTTTACCGGGTTAGCATTCTTGGAGCATTTTTCTGCATTTGATTTCTTGGTCGGAGCTTTTGTTGTTGGATTTGCTTGTGGGATTTGGATTTTGGTTTGGGCGCTCCTTCAGATTTATTTCATCACTTCTATTGTCTAGGTTGGTTGATCTTTCCTTGCAATTTATTTTCCAAAAAGGAGTGTTTGCATTGTGTTTTTTGAAGGCTTGTATTTGGGAAATCTTTGGGTTGAACTATTGGAAATAAATTAATAAAGTTATATATATATGGTTATATTATATGGTTTTGGGGGAAATATTTATTTATATTGTTCTTCAGAATGTTTTTCTTGCGTGAATGATATTTTGTCTCGGAAGACTCTGTGGGAATTTATGAGTAATCTGTGGATTGATTGAGCTTTCTGAATTGGATCGATGAAGAATTTGTTCTTCTTAATCCTACATTTGGATTTGGAAATTATGTTTAGGCTATTTTTGAGTTCTCTGTTTTGAGATGCCGAGAGTCCTTCCTTGGAAGTTTGATTTATATTGATCTTGTCTTGAATTTATTTACCTTTTCTTAGCTTCTTTTTGCCTTTGCATCACTTCTAGGTGGATTTTGAGTTGTGGTTATGCCTTAGAGAATTTTCTAAGTCAAGTTGTAAATCTATGTCTCCGTCTTTCTGAGTTTTTATATCTCTAAGTCATATGCACTAATTCAGGAGTCATATGCTTGATTCATGAGTCATGTGTGCTATTTTAGTCATATGCACGATTTCAGGAGTCCTATGCATAGTTTTGGATATCATATGCGCTATTTTGTAATATGCGCTAATCTGTGAGTCATATGCGCTAAAGTATGAATCATATGCACTAAATAATATGCTTGAAAAGAAAGGTCATATGCACGAAAAGACAAGTCATATGCACAAAACTGTCTGTTTATATCTTCTATGTCAGTTTTGAGCTTTTTGTGTTGGATGTTTGAGATTCTATCTAGGTTGTTCCTGATTCTTGAGTTGTTCTAGGATTGATTTGTTGCATGATTATTGATCGATTTGGATTATATTTGGCTTATTAGTTGTTTATATGTGATTATTTGGAATCAGGCTCATTGGTTATATCCTTATATGATGAATTCTTGCTTTCGCCTAAGAGGCTGTTATGTTTAATATTGTGGTATTGGCTTGAATTGGAACCTTGGTTTACTTGGTCTTGACTTGTTGTGAGCCCTTGGTCATGTTGTGATAATTTATGTTATATGATGTTCGTGTAACCCTAAGATCTAGGTGCATGCTAGGGGGGAGTGGGCTTCCAAGTGAGTGACTAGGATTGTGTGGAGT